>NW_026055484.1:154571-274016 GCF_023343755.2 Lodderomyces oxycetoniae | reverse complement strand
GGGGGGGGGTGGACGAGTATCAAACTATTAAACGTTTACCTTGAATTAATTTACACTTTGTTTTTTAAGAATTCTTTCCTCTACCTAAGGTTCTATAAGAATATATATATATATATATATATATGAAGGGGGTGGAGTTTTCGTCTCTTCCCCCTTAATTTCTCTCTCTGATATAAGTTGTAATCAAGGTGTTGTTGTTTTCTTTACATACATAGCCAAGCAAGAGTTTGTAAGTGTACTGTACAAAAAAAGATATATTGAGTATAGAGTAGAAAGAAAAATCATTCCACCATAACATGCATCTGTTGTAATCAAATTTAGATTTAGATGGGCTTAGCAAACACCACGATACGATTTTTTGTTTTTTCCAGCTTCGTGGCTATTCTTCTTGTGCGAATTCTTTCTAATATCGGCAGTTCCACCAGAGGCAATTGTCAACAATAAACTGTGGATAGCCTCTCTATTCTCGGCAGCTGAATGTACATCCTTAACATCGAGTACGTTTCTAACATAATTAGCCGATTTGATCAACAAGTCAATTGTTCTCGAACATTCGGCAAGTAATCTTTCCAAAAGCGATAATCCCATCGAGTTACGCACAACAACTCTCAAAATCTCAACATTTGTCTCGGATGGTGGCAATTTGTAGTTGGGAATAATGAACCCAGATTTGCGCAACAATGTCGAAAACAACTCTTGAGGAATTTCGGGGTACTCGTTTCTAAACTTTTCACTGAATCTAAAGGCAACCACAGGTAAGCCAGGTTGGAAATTTTGATTAACCGTCCAGATATCAGATAGTTTGTGATGAACTTCTCTTGTATAATACTTTTCCTTCTCTTCCTTAGTAATTGGTTTGTGGATATTTGATAAAACTTCAAAATAACTAGATTTTTCCAAATAGTCCGAAAGCACCCTTGCATTGGATAGAGCAACATCGAATATGCTAGCATAGCCTTCTTTACCCAAAGTTAAAAAGTTGTAGTACTGCATTAAAACTGGGTACCCAGGTCTTGAGAAATTCAAACCAAACGTTTCTTCAACACCTCCCAAATAATCTAAACTGAATCTGAGCTTTTTTGGTAGTAAATCTGAATGTTTCCAAATAACCCAACCTAAACCAACTGAAGTCAAGCCAAATTTATGACCCGAGGTATTAATTGAATCAACTCTTGGAATGGCAAAATCCCACTTCAAATTTGGAAAAGAGAAAGGCGCAACAAACCCGCCACTTGCCCCATCAACGTGAATTCTGATATCCAATCCTGTTTCCTTTTCCACTTGATCCAAAATGTGTGATATCTCCTCAACCGGCTCAAAAGCACCAGTAAACGTAGATCCAACAATAACAAAAATACCAATCGTGTTCTCGTCAATATTCTCCTTAATCTTTGTTACATCAATAACATGGCCGGATTTTTCGCAAATTGGGATCAATCTATTTTCAACATCAAAGTATACCGCAAACTTCTCCAACGCAACTTGAGCACAAGTGGCCATTAAAATGTTGGGGTTAGCAATAGATTTGCCCTGTGCTTGCCTTTTTTCTTGCCATCTCTTTTTCAACGCTAAACCAGCCAACATAATGGCCTCTGAAGATCCTGTAGTTGCAGTACCAATTGAATTTACAATCTTGTTACCAGTTTTGGGATCCTTCACACTTGGTGCGTGCCACAAATTGCTCAACATTGTAATACATCTAGTTTGTATTTCAATCAACGAAGGGTATTCGTCATTATCAGCCAAATTTTTAGTTAAATTCTCAATGGCAAGACGTTTCAGAGTATCGTCAATAAACGTATTGACAAACGAAGCTAAATTTAAAGTAGGAATACCATCAAGCGACAATTCTTGGTTCAAGTATTTGTAAATCAAATGAGAACTGGACGATTTCAAGGGGATCTCAAATTCGGGGATCAATTTTTCAGAGTCATATTGATCGACATACTCTTCGGCGTGTAATTTGACTTTTGGCAAGTATTTTAAGATCTCGTTTTCCAACTCTAATGACTCTATATGTTTGCTTAACACCATGGCTAGGAAGATAAATGCAAAAACTGAACAATAGGGGGAGGATTGCTTGATTTTCAGATTTCAGATGGAAGGAAATTATCTTACTCTTATATAAAATCTCTCTCCTCTCATTTAAAAAAAAGGTCAAGTCGATCCGCCTCCTCCCCTACCCACCATTACAAAATATTAGTTTTATAGCAAAAAGGGCTTTAGTTCTCCAATGCTAAGTGCTTGCTATCTTGTTTTGACAAGGGGGCACAAAAAGGAAAAGAGAGAGTAGAAAAAAAGAAAAGATTACATAGATACAAAAAAGCCCCTTAAGATGATGAACAATTTAAACGATGTTTGCTTCGACGCTCCTTTCCTTCGAATGCAATCAAACCCGTGTGTCTGATTGTTAGTTGAAACGGGGGGGGGATAAGAGAAGTGTTTATTGAAGCTGGGGTTACTCTCTCTAGCATTTTGCGGAGAGGGCTGAGCTTTTTAAGGGGAGAATATGTTTAATACTGGTTTGGATTCGTCGCACATGTTTATCAATACTGGTTTGGATTCGTCGTAACTATTTCACAATAGAGCAAAACTTTTTATCTTTTGGTCATACTAGTATATTTTTGTTGTTCAAAACCTTTGAGGTTTATACCCGATTGTTTTTTCAGTTCTAACAAGCTTTAAGATTAAGTCTATAATTGTTCTTTTTTTTTTCGGCAATTACATTTAAACCGCAAGAAAAAAAAACTGTTAAAAGTATAGTTTTAACTGTGGCTTATAAATTGTGTTTGATGTAATTGAGTTACGTCAGTACATCACAAGAAAGGATGCTGAAGTTTTACAAAGTTAGATAGACTATCGAGCAGAGCGAGATAGTCTAGAGGGAATAGAGAGTAGATATAGACTATCGAGCAGAGCGAGATAGTCTAGAGGGAATAGAGAGAATAGAGAGTAGATATAGACTATCGAGCAGAGCGAGATATAGACTATCGAGCAGAGCGAGATAGTCTAGAGGGAATAGAGAGAATAGAGAGTAGAAATAGACTATCTCGCTCTGCTCGTTAGTCTACTAGTTGAGATAATAGGTTATAAACTGGTTAACATTTTAATTTTTTACAAATGACAAATGCGAACCAGCCCAAATTGCATTTTCTGCTTGAAAAAGTAAACGCTTTGTCTCGGAACTCTGTTATAAACTTTACAATCAAATAATACAACACTAAACAAACATGACAATGTGTATAACACTAAACAATCATGATACTGTGTATATGTGTATATAACACTGTGTATAACACTAAACAATCATGAGACTGTGTATATGTGTATATAACACTGAGTACCACAAGCTTGAGAGCCTAAGCCTGTGAAAGTTATCAAATGCTTTTTGGGTGCAAAAGTTTTGCCATGTCTTTTTTCATTTGTTCACGTGACCAAAGTATTTGTTCAATTTTATCATATTATTCACTTTGTAACGGTTCAAGTTAATATGGTAGTATCATTTCATGCTGACTGGTATAGTCTTTTTCTCTCCCGAGGCGCAAGTGTAACACTATATATAAAAAAATTCAGCAGGTGCTGAAATTTCAATTTCAATTCCAAATCAAGTAAAAGAAAATCTCTAGATTTCAAGATTCCAAAATAAAAGAAAAAAAAAAAAAACAATCAAAAGAGAAAGAGATAAATTTTTGAAAGGAGGTAATATATAAAAGCACCAACCATTAACAAAACGAGCTGTTTGTTTCAGTATTTGGGCATCTTGTGAGGTGAAATATTACCTTATTCTTTAATATACAGATATAGAGAGATCCAACAAAAGCTAACCAACTAATAGAAAAAGAGATATCCTTTTTTTTTTTTTTTTTTTAATTTATTTATTATAATAACAGGAAATGGTATTTACTCACTCAGCCATACTGGATGGATCTCACATCTTCCACAACAATTTGACCAACAAGTACCTCTTATTGAGCAACAATGGTAATACTGTGGAAATCTCCGATAATTTCCCATCGGGATTTACCCAAGAAAGCAAGCCTGAGGTCATTTCATGTATTATTGGTATCATTAGGTTGAAAATCAGCTCATATGTTATCCTCGGCACATCACACACTGTTACTGGTTCTGTTTTGGGCAATAACATTGCATCTATTGATAAGTACAAGATCTACTCACTTGCAAGCACTCAACTGTCAAGTCCAAATATTAACAGTGAAGAGAAGAAGTATTTGGATCTTTTGAACAAACAATTACATAATGCAACGTTGTTTTTCTCGATAAATAATCAATATGATTTAACCAACTCGTTGCAAAAACAATTCACTGTCCAAAATCTGAAAATCGACGATAGGTTTTGGTGGAACAAATACTTGTGTGAGCCATTACTTGAGTTTGATAGCAAATTTGAATTTATTACACCCATAATTTATGGGTACTTTAAATCACACTCAACGATTTTCAATGGAAGGTCATTGGAGTTTGCTCTTTTAACCCGTCGGTCAACATCAAGAGCAGGTACTAGATACTTCCGCCGTGGTATCGATATTGATGGAAACGTTGCAAATTTCAACGAAACTGAACAAATTTTCAGTACTGACAGTAATCGCGTCTCATCTATTTTACAAATTAGAGGCTCGGTTCCTGTTTTTTGGGCCGAGGTTAATGATTTGAAGTACAAGCCAGATTTGCAAATTAGCTCCCAGTCTTCAAGAGATGCTACTGTAAAACACTTTACTCAACAAGTTGCACTTTATGGGGATATTTATCTTGTCAATTTGGTTAACCAGAAGGGTTACGAGGAACCGGTGAAGGATGCATATGAAAATGCTGTTCAAAGTTTACCTCGGCAATTAAAAGAACACGTTCATTATATTTACTTTGACTTTCATCACGAATGTAAAGGTATGAAGTTTAACAGGATTAGTCTTTTGGTTGATCACTTGATTAAATTGGGATATACTTCAGACGATTATTTTGAAATCGACCTCAACACCAGGCAAGTTGTCAGTTTGCAAAAAAACATTATTAGAACAAATTGTATGGATTGTTTGGATAGAACTAATGTTGTTCAAGGTTTTGTTGGCCGTTGGTTTTTACAAAACCAGTTATTGCATGAAGGATACTTGACCAATCTTGAAGTGCCATTTGCCAAAATCGATCCGCAATTCAATTTATTCTTTCAAAATTTTTGGGCTGACAATGCCGACGCAGTAAGTTGTGCCTACTCGGGAACCGGCGCTTTGAAGACCGATTTTACAAGGTTGGGCAAGAGAACATACAAGGGAAATTTCGATGATTTGTGTAATTCCTTGACTCGTTACTATAAGAACAATTTATCGGATGGTAGCAGGCAAGATTCCTATGATTTGTTTCTTGGTAAGTATAAACCGTATCAAGATTCAATCACTTCCCCGTTCGTTGATAAAAGGCCTCCTTACTTGCAATTGTTGCCTTACTTGATGGTTACTTCTTTTGCTATCCTTTTGGTTCTATTCTACTACCCCAAGGGTTCCCTTTTGAGTTTGAAAAACTTAACCTTGATTACATTAGTTGTCCTGTTTAACTTGAGAAACCTTCAGTATATTTTCAAGAACGGATACCAATTTGTTGATTGGCCTAAATTGGTTCCCTTGGACTACTTGAAAAAGGAAGATGTATATGATGGCAACGGGAAAGTCATTGGTGTTAAATACGAAAAGATTGATCAATTCAAGGGAATTAGCAAGAAAAAGAATTAGTAACAAGAGAAGAGAAGAAGGATTTAAATCATATATTTTTTGAAGCAACATATATAGGGAAGTATTTCTTTTCGCTCTCTCTAAATAGAAAATGAGGGGGAGGGGGAAGAGAGGGGGGTTCTTAACCTTTCTGGTATTTGATAAGTGAGAAATAAGATGAAGAAGGATTTATGCATAAACCAAACTTTCTATATCTTTTTTTTTTTTCTTTCTTTTTTTTCCACCAAAGAAGAAGTAAACAAATCTACCGACTTTATTCACACACCCACATATATATATATATATATATATATAGGCACCTAGTAGCTCGATAGCTGGTTAAGAATTATGCCCGGATCGCGACCAACCACACCTAGTGGGGACAATCGCCGCATTAGCAGGAGACACCTGCGTCGCTCTTCAGGGTCCTTCCCTCCTCAATCGCCTCATCACTATCCAATAGATGCCGACAATTTACCAATGGATTCTCCCGATATTGTTGAAAAATTCAGAGATATAGCTGACCAAATGGAAGATCTAGATGTTAACATGCGAGATTTGAGTCACATCCATTCGGCAATCTCTCTGCAGTTTAATGAATCGTTTGCTAGTTTTCTTTATGGACTATCGATTACCATGTGGTGTGTAGATTTTCCTACGATTCCCTCAAGGGCAGAATGGGAGAGGATAGAAATGAAAGAGAAAAAAAGAGAAGAGCTTGTTTCTATGAGGCAGAAGTTGGCAGATGCCGAGAGATTGAATGGTGAGTTGAAAACTAGGTTGGCAGAGGAGAGTAGATCGACACCAGGTGGAGCTGGAATGGGCATTGGTGCAATAAGAGAAAAGAAGAAACGGCCAGTAGCACGCGCAAATCATACTCCTGAGCCAGACTATCTAGGCAAAAGTGCCAATTTCGCAAACAATCGGAAATCACGAATTCCTCAACCAATCAATCGGCCAGTGACTGCTAGTACAGCCACCGTATCCGTCATACCCACCACATCCACGCGTTCAATGGGTAAAACCGGTCCGAACTTGAACCAACCTCCCAGGTATATGCAAGGACTTTTTGAAAATAACCTAACAAATTCCAGGGTGACCAAGACAGGGATGACAGCAACACAAAAGAAACCAATGAAAACAACTCAACGACCGCCATTTAGATGAGTTTTCAAGGTATCATATCTTCTTTTTTCTTACTCTTCTTCTTCTTTTTCTTCAATCACCATGTATTAGTTTCAACTTTAATTCATATTTCACTTGTGCTACGGACTTATTCTCCTGAGCTGCAATTGTCATCAAATAATCAAGATTGTCCAACGAGTTCATTATTCGAAGTCGTCTTCTCTTTTCATGTTCACCTTTTGGCAATGAATCTGTAGTCTCCCTTTCCATCGCAGAAACAACACCCGCGGCCTCTCTAACCCACTTAAACCTTTAAGCTCCCGCTTTTCAAAAGCTATGCTTTCAAGTTCACCTTGTACTCTTTTTCTCTTTTACTCTTTTCTTTTCCCCTTCTCATTTTTTTTCCATCTTTTGTAACACGATTTTACGAAAACTTGTTCAAAATAAAGACTATACTTTGATTGTATTACTTTTGGCATAAGTCACACCACCCACGATGTCCGAGATACCTCAGGAGAAACCATTGACTGAACAGGAAAAGAGAAGAATACTAAGGGAGCGAAGACAGGCAAAAATGGCCCAGGGTAAGGCTACCGATAGACTAAACAATATTCTAAATCAAGGTACTTCGGTCAATGAGTCATCTGTCACATCAGTTTTAGATCAGAAATCGAAACCTGATGCTACTGCTGATGCTACTGCTGTTGCTGCTGCTGTTGCTGCTGCTGAGTCGGGAGCATTGGCTCCTAATCAGCATGATAACGATCCAGAGGTACAAGATATTGAAGAGATCACAGCAAATGACATTCCCACTATTGGAGGAAGTAACTCACAACCTAATCTTGATGAGATGTTCAACAAGATTTTACAACAACAAGGACAGCACCTGCACGCCGGCCATGATGGTGAAAACAACCCAATGGCGGAGATCCTTAAGATGTTTAGTGGTATGGGCGATGAATCAGGAACAATTCCTTCTTCAGCAGACTCTCCATTCGAAATGAATCCAGAACAAATGAAGTACCAGCATGAGACTAGCAAGTATAACTCATACCAGGAAAAGTTGTGGCGTTTTAGGTTTCTTGTGGTTAGAGTGATTTTGACATTGACAAATTTTCTTTATCACTTTGTCAAAATTCCCTCATTCACAGCATCTAATCATCAATATGTTCGAGATTTGAGTATTGTATATCCTTTGAATGGATTTATTACCTGGTTTTTCACAATTGAAGTGCTCCTTATTGCTACTTATTACATGGTATTTACAAAACTAGGTCTATTCCACACATTGAATCAAAAGAGTTTAATCATGAAGGGAATAAGCACCTTATCTATGTTCGTGCCGAAATTGCAACTCTATCAACCTTTAGTAGCTAGATTATTAGGATACAGAGAATTGTTAGGGATATTAGTTGGCGACTTATCGTTGGTAATTGTTTTATTCGGATTGCTCAGTTTTTCGAGATAAATACGTATATATATATATATATGTATCTATGTATTTATATACAAATGTATTTACATAGTGGCATGGTCTAATAAAGAAGATCCTTCATATCCTTTTGTTTCTTGGCAAGTATCTTATCTGCACTCAGGTACTGCTTCCTCTTCCACGTAGAATAAATTAATAATACAGTACTTGCAAATGAAACGCCGAACCAAGTTATTAAGTATTGCAAATGGTTATTGGAAAATTTAATTGTTGGTTTTGCTGCTATAGGTACTCCTTCTTTAACAAACTCAAATTCTTGGTACTGTAGAGTTTTGTCTGTATCATTTGAATGTTGTGCTTTAAATGCTATGTCCTTTGCCTCGGGAGTTAATTTGCTTGGAAATAATGAATTCCAAAGGTTAGAAAACTTGTTGCTTGTGTTATTATTGCTGTCGCCCCTTAGGTATTCCAAGTGGTCACTCAAGTCATAAATCATTTGACAATATACAGGTAAAGAGCCACTCTGGTTAGCCATTGCTGGTACATCAATAACGTTGAACAACTTAGCACCAGGTTCGTGATCAAATTGTAAGTTGGATTTCTGTGGCATGTTTCTAAACAATGCCTCAATTTCAATTTCGCCTTTGGGCAATGCTAAATAAGACAAGTATCCCAGTGATCTGGTCGATGGGACAACTTTATCCTTACTTATCCAGCCACGCTCGACTAATATTGGTTTCCCGCCATTGGACCTAACAAAAGGTGTTACAAGCAAATACCCGACTGCGCCATCTTTCATTCTTGGTCCAAGAAACATCTCTTGCTCATAGTTGAAGTGTCCCTTACATTTGAATCTCCTGTAGTCAAACTCATTATTTATAACAGCGACATTCAATGTCTCGGGCAACTCTTCAAACGGTGGTGCAGCTAGATTGTTTTCGCATTTGGCAATTAAATCAGTTTTCCATTTTAATCTTTGAACTTGCCAACACCCCAAGCCAAATGCAACCACGGGCATGGCAACCATTAAACCAAAGACAACTTTCCTAAATACAGGCGTTTTAGATTGATGAGCAATGGTTCGTAGGTTGCCAGGTATAGATACCATTGGTTTCCAATCTGTAGGTGAAGTCTTTACTGAACGCCGTTGTAATCGTAATCCAGATTTAAAGATTAGTTTCCTCGCATACATTCTTTCTCTATAGCTAACCTACTCTCTCTCGCTAATCTACTCTCTCACTTGCTCCTTGCCTCTATTTCTATCTCTCACTCGCTCTTTGCCTCTGTTTCTATCTCTTACTTAAAGTCTAGAACTATGCAAAGTCAATTTTTTTTTCTATTGTAGTCAATTAAAATCCGTGTATATTGTTTCCCCAGATATCAATGACTTTTATTCTTCCCTTTGAGCGTTCACTTTAGCCGAAAAAAGAGCCACTAATGAATGATCCAATTTTCTTGATAAAGCAAAATTAACTGAAACCTTCTTCTATTCACTTGCTTCTCATCTCTGTTAGGGTTTTTTCTTTTTTTCTACTGCTCTTCAGTTAGTGTTAAGTTTAGGGGGATAATGTCGGAGTCAGAGTCGGAACAATTGTTTCAAGAGACAAAAGAGCAAAGATATGACAGGTATAAAAATCAATTATGGCAAGCAGCTGCCAAGGGGATGTTTCGGGGCACTTTGATTGCTTTGGTTAGTGGATATGCCTTGTCATATAAGTATAATTATGGTCAGAATACAGCCTATTTTAGGAATACCTATAAGGTGTGGTGGTTTGTTTGTTGGAATATTGTTGGTGTTACATTTGCTACTGATACTGCTAAGATGAGTATTAGTCGGCAAGCAGCAATCGAGGATGAGATTAAGAGAAATAAGTATTATGAAAATGAAATGGATTTGATGAAGAAGAAAGGACACTAAGGACACTAGCGGAGCCGCAGGCAACGCTAGTGCGAGAGCCAATCCCAGTGCAAATGTGCGAGAGGCAATCCCAGTGCGAGTGTGTATTCCTAAGAATGTAAAATTGTGTGTACACAAGAGTGTGATTGTGTGTACATGAGAGTGTGAGATTGTGTGTACATAAGAGTGTGCGATTGGGTGTGATTGTATGTGCATGGGGCACTATTGATATGTGTATGAATATCCACCAAAAGACCAACAAAGTTCTATGTAGCTAGTCAGTTTACTCCACTTTCTCGCTCTGCCGCTATCGAGCAGAGCGAGAGTGTCACTAATCAATGGTGCTCTACTATCTCGCTCTGCTCGCTAGTGTCGATAGTGTCACTAATCAATGGTGCTCCACTATCTCGCTCTGCTCGCTAGTGTCGATAGTGTCACTAATCAATGGTGCTCCACTATCTCGCTCTGCTCGCTAGTGTCGATAGTGTCACTAATCAATGGTGCTCCACTATCTCGCTCTGCTCGCTAGTGTCGATAGTGTCACTAATCAATGGTGCTCCACTATCTCGCTCTGCTCGCTAGTGTCGATAGTGTCACTAATCAATGGTGCTCCACTATCTCTCTCTGCTCGATAGTGTCGATAGTGTCGTTACGAGTAAAACGCTTCTTCATGAAACTTCAATCCATTTTCACTCGACCACAATTTAACATTTTCAACCAATGGTTTTGGTCCAGCGGCAATAACCCAGATCTTCTCCGCATTTATATCCTCTTCAACAACTCTATGTCGAGGCAAATCTTGACAACACACTAGATTCTGATGTTCATCCACTACTGGGCCTGAACATTGCGTGAACCCTTCGTTAATACACCAATTGTAGTATCGGTTATTCATCTTTGGTCGTCCCTTGTATATTCTTTTAGCAATGTTCAAATTTCGTGTGAGTCTTTGAAATTGTTGGATCCATGATTTGTCTCTTTCTGATGATGCTTGCGTATACATGGGGAAAAAGGGTTCATTGGTTGATGGTTTACGTGATATGTTTCCCTCGTGTGTATCCGAGAGATTGATTGTGTCGTTTGTTATTTCGTATTCATCGTACATGTGTTGATCTTCGTTGTCGTCATTGTCGTCATTGTCGTTGCTGCTGCTGAAATCTAAAGCATCTAGCTCGCCGGTTGGAGCATCATCATCAAGAATATTGAGTGGTGCACATTCATGAGCGCATTCTGACTCTTCGTCTTCGTCTTCTGAATTAATCTCGATATCAATATTTTCAACTTGATTTTCTTGATTTAAACTTGTCATCTGGGCGTTACTACTGGCCAACAATGGCGTCTCTTCTTCATTCTCGAGGTCATAATGCGCTGAAAGCGAGCCAATCGATTTCTTACTCAATTTGGACATACATGTGTAATTAGTATTAGGATCATTACCCTTCAACAAAGTCGACGACTTGTTACTGACAGCATCGCTCCCGGTAACAAAGATTTCAAAATCGTCGCCATGAATAAAACCATCGAAATACTTGAGAACAAGTACATCTCTGAAATCTTTAATAACCCAAACAACCTTTGTAGGAATTCCATGATAATTCATGACTCTGAGAATTGGTAGCGCAAATGATATAGCAGAGCCGCCTATAACAATCAAGATTCTTTTTGCATCTAGGTGTAATTTTGATAGTGACCACGGCTTTTGGTTGTTCGTAGTGGTGTTTCTCCCTGCTTTATATTTGATGAAAAGCAAATGCGGATCATAGCTTCCTGTAATTAAATATCTATATTTGTCGTATAGCCTGAAATTACTTTTCCTTATAATCAACCGCTGGTAACTATCGTTTGGTAGTGAAACCAAGGAGTATGGATGATAATTTGGGATAACTTGCTTCCACACCCTCCTTATAACATTGGAACTGTAATCTGTTAATCTTATATGTGCACCCGGTGCAGTTGCACGTTCAGCAATTAACCGATTGGGGAATTCAACTAGTGACAAGTTGGGTGACACATCAATGACTTTCACCTCACCGCTTAACGACCCTCGAGTGAGACGTGTTCTATAATATATTTGGCCCAAAAGTATGCAGCAGTTTGTAATAGTATACAAAGTAAATGGCTTTGGTCTAACGTGTATCTGCATGCATCCAACAATGATCCATGTCCAAGTATAATGCATAAAGTAAAACACCTTATACCAACGACGACGAAATGGTGATAGCGATGTAACAATGATTGTTAGAAACCCAACCAATGCTACCCACCCGTAGATATTTACCGGTTTCCATGCTTTTTTCCAGGTATTATTGCGGTTGAAATATGCAAGGTAAATCAAAGTATGAATAATGCTTTGAACAATGACAAATCTGCTAAGCCATTTGTGAATTGGTAACAATGAAAGATACAATAGGTTTGGCAACGGTGATGGTCTAATTGTCAAGAATAAGATAGTCGGTAAACAGTTGGCTGCAACTCGACCTAGTCGCTTTGCTAAAAAAATCAAATCTCCATTATATATGTCAACTAGTGACAAGGTGCCTAAAAAGCAAGTCCAAAACACAATTTGAACAATTGTTGAAAAATGCAAAAAGATCTTGAAGGCTAAAGCTTTTATTATAACAGATGTATTGGTAAAAAGTCTATCTTTCCATGTCAAAGGAGTGTGATCTAAATGATGCTTGTGCAAGATATAATGATTCAATTTTGAATAAAAAGATCGAAGATAATGAAACTTTAGTCGATAATTATGTACAATAAAATATTGATATGCGGGAATGGAAACGATAAATAACAATAGTGACAAAGTGGTAACAACCCCATACTTGTCCGTGATGTAATTCCGTAGCTCGCTATATTCTTTGGTCTTATCAACACCGCTCGGAAAATGAAAGTAATCTCTCCATAACTGTACTGTTGAATTCATATTTAAACCCGTGTGTAAATGAAAAAAAAAAAAAAAAAAAAAATTCCTTAAAACTCCTCAAAGTTTTCCACCTTCTCTTGTTACCTCCCTATCCTATCCTATCCTTGTTTCCTCGAGATGGCTTTTGTCGTGGTCTTAAAGCACCCTTTCCTTTTACAAGGTCTGTTTCTATACCTATAAATGCATTCAAAGAAGGGAGACCCCAAAAAAAAAGATTAAAAAAAATAAGAGTTGATATATTCTTTAAATTCAAATAGGAGTCGATTTTTATAAAAGTAAAGTGTTTCTTTTTTTTTTTTTTTTTTTAGTTAAAAGATCAGAATGAATCTGAGATTGTTTCAGGCTGATAATACACTCCAAAAAGGATATGGGTCATCAAGTAACAAGGTAACCCTTTTTTTTTTCTTGCCTTCAATAAGAATCTTTGTTTTCTTAAAATTCATTAAATTTCCATTGCTATTTTTGTCGTTGAAAGGCATCTCAGTTTCTGTGCAGTTTTTCTAAGTAGATGAAATAGATAAGGAAAAATGCGTTAAATTTTCTCTTGGTAATATACAACGCATAAAAAGCACACACATGACAAAGTCTTGAGAAGAAGAAGAGGAAGAAGAAAGAATGGTTAGTAAGAAGGGGAAAAACAAAAGGCACATATAAACAGAACTCCATGATCTTTTCTGATTTATACTTTTGTTGGAGATGTTTCTCTCCTCCAGTTGGTGTTATCATAGTTTGTGATGTTATTTACGGTTTTATCAAATCTAAACCTTAATATACCTAGTAATAAGAACTTTGTTTCAATATAGTACAGAAAAAAAGAAAAAGAAAAAACAAATTACTCTTACAATATAAAAAATTACTCTTGTTACAACTCTTATTTACTTTAAATACTTTGCTCTAGTATCGTATATGCTTACTCTTTTTCATCTTTGTTTTGCTACTTTCAATTAATCCCGATCTTGTGGGTTTTGTCACTCTACCTTGTAATTGTGTATCACTTTTTCTACTCCTGATCACACCGGACTTTGTAGGTTGGTAGTTTGATTCACTACCATCACTCGGGCTATATCCTGTAACATTGAAGTTTCTAGAACCATTACTAGAGTAATTTCCACTGCGACTAGATGGTCTAACAGGAAGTCTAGCTAGAGAAGGCTGTCCTGAATTGAATTTTTGAAAGTTGTTTGATCCATTTATAGGCACATACCCAGATCGCGATGGAGTTTTTCGTGAAAAAGACCCTCCAAACAGACTAGTGGTACTATATGTATCGGCACCATTTCTGTAGTCCATTGTCTTTTCCTGGTTATACTTTGGCTTACTATTCTTGGCTGATCGTAGTGGATCATATGTGTCATCATTATCACCACCACCACCAACACCAACACCATCACCCTTATAATAATTTCGCTCATTGCTTCTTCTCAATCTGGAAAAATATAATGGTCGAAGTTTCTTTGGTAAGTTATTCCCACTAAAAGCACTTCCCAAATTCGGTACTCGCGAACTTCTCTGCTCGGGGCATTCGTCTCCATAGTGCAAACTCGATCCGCAATTGTAACAGCATATAACAGGTAGAACGCAACTCTCATTGTCATTATTTGCACTTCGCTTAGTTAAATAAGATCGCCAAATTGTTGGACAATTTTCGTCACCATGTTGAAATGAATCGCAAGTTCGACAATACTGCTTCTTCCGCGTTTTACTCTTACATTCCGCTACATAGTGGCCCTTCTCGCCACATCGCAAACATATAAGAGTCATGGGACACTGAGTCTCACAGTGGTCTCCTACTTTACCACATTTGTGGCAAATGAGAACTTTACAATTTGCTCTTTTATGGCCCCTTTTATGACAGTTATCACATATGGGGCCTGTTTTGACACTACTCTTATTGGCATCATCAAGATCGGTTACACCGAAATACCTCCCTTCTCCTCGTAACTCAATCAATTCATCTGCATCATCGTTTACTTGGTCGTATGAAAATGATGTTATCGTTGGTGGTGGTGATGTTGCTTCTCTGTTATTTACAGTTACCTGTGTCGTCGACGTCTCCGGATGGGATTTATCTTTATATCTCTTTAGTTTCTGCCCGTCGGTATCCTCTACAAAGGGTAGCATTTCCGACATCGTGGGTGATATTCAACTTCAACAATCGTTTTGCATTAGGAATTTTTTTTTTTTGTTTTTTATTTTTTTTTTGTTTTTTTTTTGTTTTGCTTCTTTCTTTCCTCCATCACATCATCGCTGTAGAAAAAGAAAAGCTTACAGTTTACACTATAAACCATCAACATTATATTACATCCACCTGCCGTTGCCATATTCAAGCAAACAAATACCAATCAATTCCCCAAGTCTCTCGCTTTTTTTTTTTATTTTGTTTTAATTCTTCTTTTTTATTTAAGATTAACACATTTCTCCATACAAAACTATTTGCTCTACAAAACATTTCTCACCACATGTTCACCAACTTGTGCCTCTAAAGCGCCTCCTTGTCCAGTACCTGTGACATCAATAGACGATTTCAAGTATTCCTGATTCTTGGCATATGCTAAAGCATAACAGGCGCTTGCTAATGTGAAAAATATAGCAACAACAATCAAACTAGTAGCTTGCAAAACTAAACTTAACCACTGAATCGCAGCATTCAACAAGTAAAATCCACAGCGAGGTAAATTGCCATCAAACTTTCTGATAAAATTTGTAAATGTGTCCGTTAAAGGACATATTCTCAAGAGGAAAGGTATCTCAACAAATATAACAATCAATCCCTGCACCAAGCAAATGATGGAAAAAATAATCACCAAATTAAAGTGAAATATATTCGCAATACCTAAAGCAAGACATAGGAAAATTGTAATTATACTTATCCATTGCCCATAAAGAGAGAAATTCTTCTTTTTAAAGTCATTGGAAAGTCCACCAAAGATATTCGATAATATAGAGTCACCTAACGCCATTTTCGTGTCTCCCTTTAAATCAACTTATAACTCAATTTCTTGCTTCTTTTTTTTTGGTAAAGTTGGTGGTCGTAAATACTCACCACTAGAAAATATATCAATTTCTAAGTTAGATCTGGTCCTCTCTCTAATTGTGTCGTCTTCTGTGACGTCTTCTTCTTTGTCTTTTGCTTCTCCTTGTTTGTTGTTCAAAACATTTTTGTTCTTCTGTTACCAAATTTCTCCTTGTGGTACCAACGACTTATATACAGGATCGTTATAAAAGACTCCTGTATTAAAAGTGTATCTTTCTGGTAGAGCCACTAAAGAATAATGTTGAAACATTGTCAACAGTTTGTGCAAAGTTTCTATAGATAATTCGGAGGGTAGGGGTCAGATTGTTATGATAACCGACTTTGGTCAATCTTAATTGTGTCAGTTATAATACTGACAATAATTCGGACATGGAGTAGTGGCTCAAACAATGATCCCTATATCAGTTGCATCTCGGGAAAAAAAAAGACTTGATAAACTAGAATGGAATGATTGTGATTTGAAATATTTTCTTAAAGAATTAGATCATTATACTGGAAAGATCAAGTCCGGCAGTTTCTAAAGAAGGTAAAATGATGTTTGAATTGATGCATAATATGCCTAATGGGAAAGTATCGGATGAGTTTTTTTACTTTAAGTACTAAAACAACAATACAAGTAGCCATAAATACATAGACCTCAAATCATACCTCTCATCTCTTCGACCCTATTGACCAGAGCGAGGTAGTGGAGCATATTGAACAACACTAGCGAGCAAAGCGAGCTAGTGAAACACTCTAGCTGCTCTTGACACTATCAAGCAGAGCGAGATAGTGGAGCACACTGAAGAACGCTAGCGAGCAAAGCGAGCTAGTGAAACACTCTAGCTGCTCTCGACACTATCGAGCAGAGTGAGATATTGTTGCAACAAGCTACTGAGTGTTGCTCCGCTGTCTTGCTTTGCTCGCTAGTGGAAATTGTGTGATAGTTACAGTATCAAGCATTAAAAATTCGACAATTTTGCAACTGAAGCCTTTATTTTTTTTTTGTTTTCTTTGATCATTTTGGTGCAATTTGCAGCCATTTTTTTTTTATTTTGTACTGGTTGCATTGTACAATCTCAAAATATATACTATTTTCCTATGCACTGTACGTATTTTCGACATACCCCCTCCCCCCCCCCCCGATCTTTCCACACACAACTCCATTTTCTCTTTTAGGTTTTCCTTTTCTGCATCTCTCTCGTATCAATTGTCGTTGGTAACCACCATTTATCCACACAGCTTCTTTTTCTTATGCTACCAAACTTATTACTGTTGAGATGATTTGGAAAAAAAGATGTAAAAAAAAAAGAAGAGAAAATAGTTAGAACATTAAGCTATAACAGAGTTTAGTCCAGTAAGTCAAAATGGGAAGAGAAATTGTGATTGGACTTGTAGGGAAGCCGTCAAGTGGGAAATCAACCACATTGAACTCGTTAACAGATGCTAACGCCAAAGTTGGTGCATTTCCATTCACAACCATTGACCCAAATAAAGCTACTGGTTATTTGGAAATAGATTGCGCTTGTAAACGATTCAATTTGCAAGATAAATGTAAGCCGAATTACGGGTTCTGCCGAGGTGGGAAAAGAGGCGTGCCTATTATGTTACTAGACGTTGCTGGGTTGGTACCTAATGCTCATTTGGGTCGTGGTTTAGGTAATAAGTTCTTGAGTGACTTGACGGAAGCAGATTGTTTGATACATATTGTTGATGTCAGTGGAACAACGGATGCCGAGGGAAAAACTACAAGAGGTTATGATCCGCTAAATGATATCGAATGGTTACAAAATGAGATTTTCCAATGGATCTTGGGAAACTTGAAAGAACGATGGGGATCAGTTAGACGGAAACATATCGGCACAAAACAAACGACTTTGGAGACATTGCGACAGCAGTTGGGGGGATACGTAGCGAATACTCAAAAGATTGCTCAGGCGTTGGATCGAATACCAAACTTGCCACCATTAGAAGATTGGGACGATGAAATGCTTGAAAGAGTTGTACGAGCATTCATGGATGTGAAATTCCCCACTGTTTTGGCATTGAACAAAATAGATCACCCCGATGCAGATAAAAATGTTTCCAAAATCATCTTGAAGTATCCAAAGAGTAAAGCCGTGTTGACGTCATCTATCACTGAAGTGTTTTTGAGGAAGTTGGCTGCACAAAATTTTATTAAATATATACCTGGTACGGAGTTTGTGGACACAAAAGAAGACATTCCAGATGATCCAAATCTCAAGCCAATGGATGAGAAATTATTGAATCGTATAGAAAGTATAAGAGATTTGGTCTTGTACAGATTCGGCTCTACTGGTGTCGTTCAATTACTTCAAGCCGCAGCAGAACTTTTACAATTGGTGCCTGTTTTCCCAGTGCGCAATATCAATAGCTTTGGTGGTGGTAGTGGAGGAGGTGATGCAATCTTCCGTGATTGTATATTAGTAAAAAGAGGTACTCCTGTTGTTTCGGTTGCTAGAAAAATCATGGGTGACGTAACAATAGCTGCTATTGAAGGTGTTGGTGGCATGAGGGTGAGTGAAGAAGATACAGTCGATATTGGCAAAAACGATATATTGTCTTTCAAGGTGGTGCCTGGTGGCCGAAACTGAGAGTTTTATGGATGTATGTAAGCTTCTTTACTTAACATCTTCTTTTTTGCACTATCGAGCAGAGCGAGATAGTGTCGGTGGCAGCTATGTATGTAAGAGGTCAGTGTCGTGTCCCTCACCTTCCCCTTTTGTTTACTCAAACGGCGACACTATCGAGCGAAGCGAGATAGTGGAGCAGCACTGACTAGACAGATACTATCGCTTCGCTCAATAGTGGAGCACTGACTACACAGATACTATCGCTTCGCTCAATAGTGGAGCACTGACTACACAGATACTATCGGCTGCAAATAAATGGCTGTTAACAAGCTTTCTGAAGAAACGGGAAAAAAGGGGAAAAAAAGGCAAAAGAGCCTCTGGTCTGCAAGATTGAACAAAATAAAATGTAAGTTTTTACAATTCTTTTTCGAAAAGTCTACAACATTACTTGTATCGACATCAATTTATGTTTAGAAAGCTTTGTCAAAAGGGTTTCTTTTCTTTTATTGATATGCGAAAAAGAGCTTTAACAAGTATTGGTTGGGCCAGAGAAGGAATAGATGAAGAAGGAATAGAAGGAAAAGGAGGGACTCAATAAATACATGAATCATACCAAGTTCCTTTAAAATACTAAGCTCATTCAAATGTTTGTTTAATAAAATTTTCAAACACAGAGTGCTACATACAAAAGGTTAAATTGCTATTTTTCAGGAGTATGGATATTTTTTATAAACTTTTTTTTGTAGGCACCAAAATGTGCAATTTAATAAACTTTTTATTTTATTTTATTTTTATTTTTTTGGTTCTGCCGTCCCCCCCCCCTTGATTAAACTTTCTTATCTTGTTTTTCAAAACATTGAAGAATATGAGTGGCTTGTTCATATTGGGATCCACTGGGCTAGTAGGATCCCAAACTGTCAAATATGGTTTAGAATCCAAAGAATTTGATAAGGTAGTTACTGTTACCAGAAGTTTACCTGATTTTGCTACAGATAGTAAGGTAGACTCAATTGTTGAATCTGATACGCTGAAATGGTCAGACATCATCCACAATATCAAGCCGAGCCCCTTAGCCTTTATTTCGGCATTTGGAACTACTCGTGCTAAAGCAGGTTCAGCTGAAAAGTTCAAAGAGATAGATTATGGTATTAACTACGAAAGTGCTAAAGCAGCTAAAGCCAATGGTGCCAAAGTATGTGTTTTAGTCTCGGCGTATGGTGCAAGTGCAACCTCACTCTTTTTATATATGAAGACTAAGGGAGAGCTAGAAGACGCTATAATTGATTTGAAATTTGATTATACTATAATTTTGAAACCTGGGGTTTTAATTGGGGAGAGGAAAGAAGATCATGGACTCGGAAACTCCTTAGCTATGAAGGTGGGCAAATGGGTTCAAGGAACTTGGCTCTCACCTCTTGTGCAGCCTATTGATGCTAGTGATGTTGGTCGTCTTGCTATTGATTTTGCCGAGCGTGGGTTAAAAGGTGATTTGAAAGAAAGTGTTTTAAAAGTGGGTGCTCCTGAAATGATCAAACTTGCTGAAAATTTCAAGCTGGTCTAGTTTTGTTATACACAATACAATTGAAAAAAAAAAAAAAGAATAAAATAAATATACCCTTTAGTATTTTATCTATATAATTTTTTTTATTTTTATTTTTATTTTTTTTATTTAATTGAGTTTTCTACGCCACTCAGGTGACCAAGTGTGTTGAAACTTTAATTGCATTATTCTAAAAGTAACCAATAACGTAGATGGGTGGCAAAGCCGTTTTTACTAAAACTATTACATCCTAAAAAAAAAAGAAAAAGCATTGTAGTAGTAATAATTCATCATCATCATCATCATCATCATCATCATCATCATCATCATCATCATCATCAAAAGGTTGACCTTGAATAACTCAATTACTCATGAACTAGAGTGTTATAGAAATACTTTGCAATATAGGTTGTTTCTACAACAAAGTTTATCTTATACTCAAGGTTACATTAATGAACGATCAACTGAACTTCGTGACTAATTCATTTTGATCCACCACTTAACTTTTTCTGATTTTTTAATTCACTGATCTTTTAGATAAAAGGAAAATTATTATTTTTTTATTTTTATTTTTTCGCAAAAATAAGAAATTACCCGGTATTGAAACACGCAATAAGGGAAACGGTTCATTGATTTTTTAGGTAAAATTTGGGCCATTCTTTTTTGTTTTTTTCCCTTTTTTTGGTGATCTGCTCTTTTTAAGCCATTGGTACTGAAGCCATGAGTGAAGAAACAAAGTTACCGATTGACGAGGTCAAGAGAAGTATCAAGTCAGTTGAATTAACAGATGACCAGGCCACGAAGTTAGCTCAATTATTATCTTCTATTCCTAATATCTTGGGAAAAACAGATAAACCAGAGTATGACGAGATATTCGGGCACAGAATCAATACCGACGACAAGGAATACGTCGATATACCTAAACGTAACGAGATTTTGTTGAAATTTTTAGCAGCAGATGCTTACGATTTAAGCTTGAGTACCGAACGTATAATCAAAACCTTGAACTGGAGACACAGATTTCAGCCTTTGAGAGCAGCTTTTGAAGAAAAATTCAATAAAGAATTAGACGATTTGGGGGTTGTTACCAATTTTCCCTCGGCAAATGCTAATCTTCATATAATCACCTGGAATCTTTACGGTAATCTCAAGAATCCCAAAAATCTATTTGAGAAATTTGGTGGTAGTGTAAATAAAGATCTTCCAGGAAGTCAATTTATTCGGTGGAGAGTTGGATTAATGGAGAAAACTTTACAGTTGATTGATTTTCAAGATTCAAATAATAATAAGATTGGACAGATTCATGATTATAACAACGTCTCCTTGTTTAAAATTGACCCTGGGATGAAACATGCAACAAAGGAAGTTATTGAGATATTTGGGAGCAACTATCCCGAATTGTTGAGCACCAAATTTTTCATCAATGTTCCGCTCTTGATGGGGTGGGTTTTCACTTTTTTCAAAACTATTGGAGTTATCAGTGCTGAAACTTTAAAGAAATTTCAAGTTTTGAATCATGGTGATTTAAGTGAGGTATTGCCCAAACTGGAGTTGCCCGTGACGTATTGTGGTCTGGATAAGGAGAAGAAAAGTATATTTGATTTGGATGTTAGCAAGGATATCAAATTGAGTGAATACGGCCAGATCATGCTAAAGAAAATCGGCGACGAGGAAATTGAACATATCAATGATGAAGTGGAGTGATGAACCACTTTTCTTTTTATCACATCTGGGATACACTATCGAGCAGAGCGAGATAGTGTTGTAATAGGTTACTGAGTGTTGTAAAAAGCTACTGAGTGTTGCTCCACTATCTAATACTATTTCGCTCTGCTCGATAATGGAGCACAGTGACTAATGACACATTTATATACCTACGATAGATTGAAGTATCATTTTATCATTTCCGCAATAACAAAGAGATATTAATATAGGTATGATGGATGATATAATCAGATTACTTGATTATTCTCCAACGAGTTCCATTAATCTTTCACAGCCTACTATTGATGATTTAAACTATAATTCAAAAGTCATTCAAAACAGATTGAACCATAATCCATAGTGAATCGATGGCGATGATATGTAAATCAGCAATTGTGATTTATTAGAATATATACATAGAAAATAACGTCCTTTTAAATCTTGTTTTATAGAAGCAAAGACTCAAGCTCAGTAAATTTAGTTGGTTTGCCTCTCAGCTCAAAATATGTAGTTACACATGGTGTAATTAGGGCTGCTCCACTATCGAGCGAAGCGAGACAGTGTCGATAGTGTCGGTGTAGTCGGTGTAGTCGGTGTAGTCAGTGCTACTCCACTATCTCGCTTTGCTCGATAGAGTCGATAGAGTCGGTGTAGTCGGCGTAGTCAGTGCTGCTCTACTATCTCGCTTCGCTCGATAGATGTTCACACCTTACAATAGCGGAGATTTTGTATATCCTTCAGAATGCTTTGGTGCATTGTTTTTTCTTGTACCAGAATGAGAGCTGGAGGAGTCTAGAAACGTTGATATGACATATATGAAATTTTGATTTTTAAATAAATGAGATTTGCAGTATAATCAAAAACGGTCAAAAAGTCATCTCGCTAACTATAATTAAATCGTCGTTATTAGAAAAAAAAAAAATAGTGAAACGGCCAGGTCAGTTGAAATTTTGGGGTCTAGAGTACCTATTTTCAATTTATTTAGGTAATCAAAACTAGTATTAGCAAATGATGGTTTCTAGATACAGTTGGCATTATTAGTAAATAGATATAGTTAGTGTGCTCCACTATCTCGCTCTGTTCGATAGTGTATGCAAAAAGAATATAGAAATGATTTGTTTGTAGGAAAGATTGGCATCAATTTTCCGCTTGGTCGCCGTTTTCGGGACAACATCATTGACCTGTTCCGGACTACCCCCCCTCACTTTGTTCTGTCCGGCCCGTCCATCCAACCCCGCTCATCGTTTTTTTTATTTTGTGATCTATTTATTCTTTTTTTTTTTCTGTGTCATGCGCATAGACGGTAATCACTTGCGAATACCTATTTATTTTTACAGCTAATGATGTAATTTACCTTTGAGGCTTTTCTGGGTAGTAATGCTGGACATCCCACGGGAATAAGAGTCAGCAAATGGAGAAAAGAAGAAAGAAGAAGGGAATGAAGGTGAGAAAAAGAAAAGCATGGAAGCACCTCACATATACAACATATGACGTGTTTTTTTTTTTTAAAAAAAAACCCATTTTTCTGTGTGTCAAGTAAGAGATAATATGAGGGAATGATAATATGAGGGAATGAGGTTTATAGGAATGCGGTTTAAGGGGTGTATGCATGTAACATGGACATATGATGACAGTTACCAAGAATCCCTTTACTATTTACACAAACAACGACGGAGGTGCCAATAGAGTTGGCACAATTCAACGATTGTCTTTGGTAACACACCATAGTCAAAATATTTATTTTTTTAAATTCTTTTTTTTTTTTCCCTCTTTCAGTTTTCTTACAGAAAAATTTATTGTTGACAAAATTATCGGTGATAATGAAAAAGCCATCAACTCCGAAAGTTTGAATTACAGTCGTGTTGTGTACCAGGACATTATGATTTAGGACTTTAATGAGCCATACAAGCATGTAAATAGTCTCTAAATATACTCTTTTTGTAAAGAAAAGTGGGTAATGGAGAATAAAGTAGACAAATATTGAGGAACTACTTTGATATTTTTTCTGTTCTTTACTGATTCCTAGTGTTTCATTAGGGCGTAAGATACTAAGTAACAGGAAGGTCGGCAATTCAAGTCCTATCGTAACTGAGGATTATTGACCCCCCCCCCCCCCCCCCCCGCTCTATTGAGTAACTTACATCTGAGCAGCAGCAACCACTACCACTACTACTCGCTACTCAGCTGCTACTACTGATCAACCGCCATTTATCATTCGCTACTCATCCGCTACCAGCAGTTATCCTCTCACTACTCACATCTTCTCACAGAGAACCCCTTCCTTCACTTTCCATTCCTACAAAGCCAAAAAAAATTAAAAGTTATTAGCCTTTTTATTTCTTAAATCCTCAGCACTTTTTATACAACTTTTACTTTCCTTGTAACAGCATAACCGAGAACTCGTATAACCCCACCGATTTATTAGGTTAGGCAATAAACTAGTATTGCCTATACTCCCCCAGCTACTAGACTAGTATTGCCTATACTCCCCCAGCTACTAGACTAGTATTGCCTATACTCCCCCAGCTACTAGACTAGTATTGCCTATACTCCCCCAGCTACCCTTTTTCAACCACTACCCATTTTCCTCCATCACCTTCTTCCCTCCCCCACACACTTTCCTCGATGCACAATAGTTTCAGCTTGGACAAACTCAGGAGCAAAGTGTCGCCTCTAAGGCATCACCATTCTTGTCTTGACCATATCATACTAGAGCTGGATAATAAAATGCTCACTAGGAGACGGCATAGTTCTGGACCCAACCAAAACCAGAACCAGAAACACGAATTTCTCCAAACTAGCAACAGTAATGTTTCTGCTAAGGAATCAAGGTTGAGGTCTGCATCGCTATCGTTTATACATGGCACTAATAATTGTAACAACAACAACAACATAAGTACGACTGGTCAAAAGGACTCACCATCCTATCATATCATGAGCCCGAGCCGATCTAGATCTAGATCAGGATCACAATCTGCAACGAATCACACAAGAACATTATCGCCTACAAGTTTGTTCAAATCTAAAACAAAAGATTCAGAAAAAAGGGAAACACACCTGATTTTACCAAAGAAGTTGCTCCGTGAACTACAAAATTTGGGTTTGCAGAATCCTATCCCTTTGAAAACTGCAGTTCAGGGCTCAGTTTCGAAAACGTTCAAGGTTTATGTTTCAAACTCTAACGATTGTATCTACTTGCCCCCTGCGTCATCGGCAAGTTTTACTTATGAAGATGTTGAGAATGGCGGTTCAATACCACAAGCAGAAATAGATTTAAGCTCATTTGACCAGAATACTACATCCAATAGCCGAAGGTCTTCATTCAACTCTCTTGTTCGCGAAACAGCACCATCAACAATCACTACAGAAGAAGCGAATCATGACCAGCTGAACTATCACAACACTTTGTATCAACGAATGAAGACTTTTCAAACGCCAAACTATCTTTGTACCAAAATCGACTCTGAACTACCGATACCTCATACATTTGCAGTTATTATTGAACTAACTAAGGACCAAACAACCGTTAGAGACTTGGTAATCAAGTTTCAGTCGTTGACACAGGTACAGTGGCCTACGGGTGACCCATATAATCGATCTCATATTAAAGAAAAATTCAAAATTGGAAACTTGGAATGGGCCACAACTCTAGCTAAAGCTGATTACTACATCAAAAATTCCAACTCAAACGAGTTGAGACTGAACAATTTGAAACCAGAGGATTTAGCAACACGTACCAGAGAGTATAAATTAGTTGACATAAAAGATTCTAAACCAACAACAAAGGGAAATGTTTCTGAAGAAGAACAGACTGAAGGTGCTTGTTTGCCAATGACAAATAACACAACAACAACAACAACAACTTCCTTTTCTTCTTCTCCGAGCACCGAGACTTATAAAGCAGGACTTTATGTCTTTTTGTTACCAATACTTTTACCAGAACATATTCCTGCTTCAATAGTTTCCATAAATGGTTCTTTGAGTCACACTCTACTGGTGAACTTTAACAAGATTAGCGACAAACTAAGTCGAAAACTAAAAGTCGATGCATCCTACAATCTTCCCATGGTAAGAACGCCGCCTAATTTTGCAAATTCGATTGCAAACAAACCTATATATGTGAATCGTGTTTGGAATGACGCCGTGCACTATATGATTACCTTCCCGAGAAAATACGTTTCTTTGGGGTTGGAACATGTTATCAACGTGAAGCTTGTGCCACTCGTTAAGGATGTGATTGTTAAACGAATCAAATTCAATGTTTTGGAAAGAATCACTTATGTTTCCAAGAATTTAGCAAAGGAATATGACTATGATAGCGAGGATCCATATAACTTACACACAGGGAAAGAGAACAAAGTGAGAGAAAGAGTGGTTGCACTATATGAATTAAAAACAAAAAGTAAACAATCATCTAATACACTTGCGGATCCCTATAAAGAAGAAGTTATCAAATGTTCTGAGAATAATTTGTTATTTTCATGTTACGAAGCTGAGGCAGAAGTGGATAATCCTAGTAAAGTGCCTCGTAAGAAACTTGGCAAAGAAGAGAAAAAGACCATGATTGCATCACCTTTGGATATTAATATTGCGTTACCGTTTTTGACTACGAAAAATGATAAGATGTTGATGACCTCTTCAAACACTGAAGATGAAGATACTGCTTCTATTAATAGGTCTGTTTCTAGGAAAGCTTCAATTGTTTGTGATTCAGCTCCAAATGCTCTTCATATGAACCCAATTTCTCCGGTTATTGGAGCACTTGAAACAAACTTGGCGAATGTTGATGAGATTGGCCTTCATGAGTCAATGAAGCCGAATTCCTCATCTTTTCTTTCAGATGATTTATCAATGAAACATCATCCTCCCGAAAATATCAAGCATGGATACACTTTGACATCAAGAGCTCTATATCCCGATTCCAATTATCGCCATATTCAAATTAATCATCGATTACAAGTTTGCTTTAGAATTTCAAAACCTGATCCAAAGGATGATTACAAAATGCACCATTATGAAGTTGTTGTTGACACGCCATTGATTTTGTTGAGTTCCAAATGCAATGATGGCTCTATACAATTACCTAAATACAATGAGATCGAAACTACAACAAATAATGAAGGGATTTTCAATACACCAAACTACAACAATAATGGAGTTAGTATTAGACAATGGAGCCAATATACTACTGACGGAGAACAATTACCATCATTTGAAGAAGCAACTTCAACGCCGTCATCTCCATTAACCAGGTCGTTGTCTATCTCGGAGGATTCTTTAAGTCGAGTTCCCTCCATTCCCATGATTATGCATGGCGAACCAGCACCAGCTTATCAACAAGAATTCCCTGAGCAAGAGGGATCACCTACACATCAGAGATCTACCATTGACGAAATTATCAATGTTAATGAAGCTTCTTCTATTCTTTTAGCACCACAAAGAAATCATTCAAAAATCAAAGATAGCCTATCTCATTCATTATTGCCCAAAGAACCGCCACCAAGTCAACCATCTTTGTGCTTTTCATCATCTTCAGACGAGAGGAGTATTCATCTGCTTAGCTCTGCTTCGTTACCTGAAGTGAATGAAACTCCTGCGACCTCATCTATTCCTGACTCCACGAGTTTTTCGAATTCAAGCTGTGCAATCGAAAGTATATCTGATGAAGAAATTGAGCTGCATTCTGGAGAAGGAAAAGAAGAAGTCCAACCTCATAGTACGGGGGAAGAAAGCCAACCCAGTAACGATGGTTACAATACGGAAGTTAGATCTGGAGATGAAGCTAACGAGTCAGCCCTAATTAGTGATAATGATGTGGGTGATAACTCTGAAAGTGACAAAACCGAAAACAAAGCATGTTGCAATAATAAAAATTGCAACGATGACGATGACGATGACGATGACGATGACGATGACGAAGACGAAGACGAATTAGGTAACCAAGTTGTTCAAGAAGTATCTTTTGTCCAAAGACTCCCATTATTAAAACATCTAAGTACCGACACGATTCAAACACAGAGTAGCGTCATAACTAATGTCAATAACAATAATAATATTAACAAGAATAACAGTAACATAAATAATTACCTAAATTCTTCTGATTCATCTGATGATATTTCAATTTTCCATGCAATCACCAATGCCACTAGCTTGAACATGAAACCACAAGATATTAGAAAGATGAACGCCTAATACTAAACGTTTTACTATATATGTACATATATATATATATATATATATACAGACAAAGAGATAGTGATGGAATGCGGAGAAGAGGAAAAAGACTTTGAGCTGAAGAAAGAAGGGAAATAAAAGAAGAAGAAATCTCTCCATGCAAATACGTATTTGAGAACATACAATTAAAGTTGCTTCGTAAATGGTATCTATATGTATACTTTGATATCTATACTATAACAAATATATTTAGTAAAAATTGAAAAAAATATAAACGAGAATAATAAGAAAAAAAGATAAGAACTTTTGGTGTCTAAAATATGTCTCCACAGTTAGCCAATTCATGATTCTTCCTCTTGGGCCAATACTGCCCATTATAATTCCAATAAGCATCACCTGTAATATGGTGCTTCTTTTTCACAAACCAGTTTGGAGTGTATACTTCCCCAGTCTCATCTCTTCTTTTTCTAGCTTGTCTTTGCTTAACTTCAACTCTATGCTTCTCATCAGCTGCCCGATCATAATTACCTTCTTCCATATCTCTTTGATCGGGTCTTAATCTCGTATCAGTTGGCGCTATCCATGGCTTCAAATTATCATCAAGTCCATTCAACGTCACTGCAAATTGTGTTAAATTGAAAGGCACCTTGGGTCTTGGCGTGACTTGCCAAACCAAGAATTTCAATCCGGAATATGGATCAGTGCTTGCAGCTGCAGTCTTGGCTGGATCTTCCAAGATGGACATCTTTCTATGAGCATTACCTTCTAGGTACTCTTTAGTTATCTTTTTGGCAAAAATTTTCGAGTTCCAGTGACCTCCAAGAGCCCATTGCGGCGTTCCATTTGCATCCAATGCCTGTCCCGATAATTGATACGCCGATGAAGCTCTCCATCCTCTTTGTTTCATATCAACAATTATTGTATCGCCAGTGGTATGGTTTTCCACAACCATCTTACCATAGTTGTCCACAGTGGGATTACCAATCATAATACCCACAACTGCTGTATTAACCTTTTTCCAACTATACAACTCTTCATCCACCATATTCCCTTTCTTGTCTCTAATCGGTTTGTCGGGACGGATTACACAAAACATTTTACCCAAATGCTTAAAGTCAAAAGACCTTCCTGAAAATTTTGAGTCCACTGCGTTCTCACCATAGTAGTCCCATTTTGGTGAGGTGGCATGACAAGCACTAATTGGTGGATGATGACTTACTTGCTCAACAAACAATCTATAGTTTTGATCCGGTCTAGAATACTCAAACGTCTCACCTAATAACGGATTGAATGGTTTGGCGATTCTGTTGATTGTTGAAGAATACTCGGTAGCTGCAAAAGTAGCAACATAAATCAATCTCAATGTTGAATCATCAAAACTAGCTGCAATGTTTAATAAATCATTGTATTCAATATCCTCTGCCAATCTTTGCAACAACGAAGTTGGTTCATTAAATGAAACTGGTAATGTCATTCTTGTCATATCTTTACCAATCATGGACTTTAAGATTCCCCACAATCCAATCTTAGGTCTATTGTCCTCATCCATTGATAGCTTTGTTCGAGGTGGATTTTCATATCCCAAGTAGGAACCCTCAGCTACTAGTTGATCTTGAATTTTGCCCTGGACAGAGTTGAGTCCATTGTGTATTTCTTTCGTTGTGGAGTCTGCGCCTGGGGCTTTTGATGCTACATTTTGATCTACAGCACCTTGTGATTCTTTCTCAGAGGCAATAGATTCGTTATTTTGGGCATTTTGTTGTTGTTGTTGCTGTTGTTGTTGTTGTTGCTGTTGTTGTTGTTGTTGTTGTTGTTGTTGTTGTTGTTGTTGTAATAATGGGAATGGTGAGGCCTCGCCTGCATCAACAGACAGTTTTTCCACTGGTGCGCTCTGACCAGATACTTCTTGGCTCAAATCCCCTTCGTCATCAACAAAAGTTGAAGGTGCCTTTTCGTCTTGGTATTGATTTCCAGTATTGGTAGATATTGGATCATGTTCTCCCACAGGTACATCATTCTCCTCACTCTTCTCCTCTTTTTCTTCTTCGTCCTCGAATTCATCGGCATCAAAGAATTCGTCTTCAGAATCATCACCCAAAAGTTCTCCAATCAAATTATTAGGAATAGCGGAATCTTGAAAATTAATTACAGGATTCTTTTGATCAATATCGTTCAATTTGCAATCCACTTGTTGTATTTGATCTCTACTTGGCTCCTCACCCAAAACCTCATCCTTTGAGGCAGCGGCAGGATTGCTATTCTTGCTATTGTTGTTCAACAATTTGGTGTCTATAGCAGGTGTGGTGGTTCCACTAGACCTCACAGCAGCAGGAGCATTTGAAAAGTACTTTCTCAATTGCTTTCTCTGCCCTTGAAAAACAGCCAATTTATCCTCTCTATTTTGAATCTCTCTTTCTAGTTGTCTAATAGATCTTTCCCATAATTGATTAACTTCTAATTGTCTATCCAAATTTTTTCTCAATTTGTTATCTCTAGTCTCAATATTTGTGGTATATTTTGCCAACAAATTATTAACAGCCTTTATAGTGTTATTTCCAACAATGCAAATTTCCGCTTGTTTTGAGTTTGGCTCAAAAATGTCGCTACTCATGATTTGACTAAACAATTCTAACAACGAAGATAACTCAACTTGCAAAGATCTCTTTGTTGCTGCAATGTCATCGTTTAGTTGACTTGTATTAATTGACGAGTCCGTGTCGCTCTCATCATCCTCTGCTTCTAACTCGTCAGCATCATAGTCAAAGTTTTCATTATCAGAGTCCTGTAAATCATGGTCATTGCTCATAGAGTACCGAGGAGTAGCAGTACCACCAGCACCAGCACCAGCACCAGCACCAGTCACTACTGCATTATCTGTCAGCTCATTCGTGGTACTTTTTATTGTTGATGATCGAGATAAGTTGTTAGGGGTACCTTCAACTGACGTTCCAGAAATACTACTAGCGTTACGTTTGTGCTTTCTTCTCCCTGGAATCTTGAGACGGTGCCTTCTTTTTCCAATAGACTCGTCGTCTTCAGCAGAATTAGCATCTCTACCTTCTTCATAGGAATGTTTTTCATTATTATTGTTGCTGTTGTTGTTGTTGTTGTTGCCTACTCCAGTTTTCAGCTGGTTTTTCTTTTTGATGTTATCCTTTGCAATTGTAATTGCGTTTTGTAACGTCCAAACCCACCTATTAGTTTCAATTGGATGGTTAGCTTTTAAATGCCATCTGAGCCCATTCTTGCCATATATTTCAAATTTCATCTTTTCTGAAGAGTCCAAATGCAATGTTGAATAACCAAGATTCAAAGATCCACGGCAAGCATTAGTAGTGTCATCTTGATTAGTGTAGTACGATAAGATTCCGTTCTTGTCCAATACAAAATATCTGAGTTTGTATCCTGACGCAATATTAGTCCACTTGCGTAAATAACCCTTGTATACTGGGGCGTTCCCAGTCTTTATTGCGGCATTTGTAGTGGCAACTGGATCCATTATTGTTTGATCTTTAGAGGCTGCTTTAATGAGTTTTTTCAATTGCTCATCTTTCGGATTGACCAAATCGATTGGCAATTTCCCGCGCTTGTCTCTTTTGAACGGGTCACCCCCATGCCGTAAAATCCAATCACACATTTGCAAATCTGATTTTTTGATAAATTCGTGCAATACGGTATTACCGGTTTCAGGATCAGCTCCGTTTATATCCAATAGTTCAGATGCTCTTGGATTCAATACCAATAATTGCTCCAAATTGTTAAAATCTCTATTACTGAAAAAGGTTCTCAAGTCGCTAGCGGCTTTTTCAACAAATTTAGCTCTTTCGAATTGCATTAATTGGGCAATATTCAAATCCTTGGCTACTTCGACTGGTTGCTTCTTATCCAAATTGACAATTGTATCATTAATGTTGCTCAACGATAAGAGGTACTTGACTATATCCTGTCTCGACGCCATCGCTGCCAAATGCAATGGAGTGTTTCCCTGAGGATCTTGGGCATTTATATCTAACCCAAACTTGTCTGAATTTCGAATCAAGTATTGTAATGTACCCAAAGTTGCAACTTGTACAGCATAGTGTAAAATCGTTTCTTTCAATTGTATCAAGTCCTTGTTATGAATAGTGGCCTTGGCAGTATTCAACTCGTTTATAATAGCATCGATTTTCAGGGTGTCTCCACTTCTCAAAGCATCCAATAACTTTAACCTAAGCAACGAGGCACTAAGCTGAGGCTCCTCTGTCATAATAATCAGTCTTGTACTATCTCAGTCTTGTACTATCTCAGTCTTGTACTATCTCAGTCTTGTACTATCTCAGTCTTGTACTATCTCAGTCTTGTACTATCTCAGTCTTGTAATACTATCTCAGTCTTGTAATACTATCTCAGTCTTGTAATACTATCTCACTCTCTTGTAGTGTTCTATTGTAATACTTCTCACTCTCTTGTAGTGTTCTATTGTAATACTTCTCACTCTCTTGTAGTGTTCTATTGTAATACTTCTCACTCTCTTGTAGTGTTCTATTGTAATACTTCTCACTCTCTTGTAGTGTTCTATTGTAATACTTCTCACTCTCTTGTAGTGTTCTATTGTAATACCTCTATATATTCTATGATGTGATAAATCAAGAGAATGATGGGTTGTATCAGTTTCTGTGAGAGTCCTTTTAAATTTGCTTAGCCACAAGCCAACTTTTTGGAAAAATGGCGTATTCAACAAACCTTTTTTATGATCACGAAATATATCTATATATAGATATATATAATCAATGCGATTGCTTCAAGAGAGAGTAAGAAGAGAGCAAAGCAAGGGAAAAAAAGACAAGAGATAACAGTTTACCATAACTTGAGCAACAATACGAGCAAACAGGTTTATTGCAATATGAAATTTGTCTCTCTGCTGAATAAAAGAAGAAAGTCACGTGTTGTTGAAAGAAGAGTGTAGTATTGTCGTATTGTCATATTATGTCGCAATTGCAAGCCAATTGGTATGGAGTTTGTTCAAACTCTCATTAGATGTCAGAAACGACTTTAAAGCTGATCTAGATGTCAGCAACGATTAAAGCTGATCTAGATGTCAGCAACGATTAAAGCTGATCTAGATGTCAGCAACGATTAAAGCTGATCTAGATGTCAGCAACGATTAAAGCTGATCTAGATGTCAGCAACGATTAAAGCTGATCTAGATGTCAGCTAATCTAGATTTTAACTGACTCCTTAAAAGCCACGATAACCATTTTATCCATATGAGAGGGGGAGGAGGAGAAATAGGGGGTAGAAATGGGATTATGTACTAATTAGGAGAAACAATCGACTCATAAACATATTTTTTCTTGAACACAGTTGAGAGGAATGACATATATTAGTGTACATCTACATGCTCTTTTCTTTTTTCTTACTCAAGTTATATAATGTAAAGTCTAGGTGAGTGCACTTTTATTATTTCCTATCAAAATATCCACTATCGAGCTAGTCAGTGTTGTACTCCACTATCGAGCAAAGCCTCCACTATCGAGCAAAGCCTCCACTATCGAGCAAAGCGAGATAGTGGTCTACATGTTACAAAGTGTTGTGCTCCACTATCGAGCAAACCGAGATAGTGGTCTACATGTTACAAAGTGTTTTGTTCGATAGTGGTCTATGTTACAAAGTGTTTTGCTCGATAGTGGAGTAACGAGTTATTACGGAGAGTCATCGGATTTGGTACAAATGAACAACTCTGTGAAATTCAATCGGCATAAAGGAAGTAATTCTTCATCTAGTTCTTTTCTTGCTTCAGTTGCTAGCAATTTCACCATGTAAAATTTAACAATCATTTCTTTTTTGCCGGGTAACAATCATTTTCCATCTTCTGCCGGGTAACAATCATTTTCCATTTTCTGCCGGGTAACACTCAATTTTTTCTGGCCGGGTAAGGTTAGCCAATAATCAAACGGAAAAAAATAAAAGAAATCTTTTTTTTTTTTTTTTATAGATAAAAATAAAACGATGTTAGGAAGAAGGTTCAGGTAAACAAAAGTAAACTGCTCAATGTCTTCAACTAAACGACAGAGAGATAAAGATGTATTAGAGAAAACGTCTGCTTTACCCTCAAAGAAAGTAAAATTAGATTACCAAAATCTAAAGCCTTTGCATACTTTATATGTAAAGAATTTGAACAACAAAGTAAATAAGAAGCTACTATTTCACAACCTATATCTTCTATTCTCAGCATTTGGCGACATTATTTCAATCAAATTACACAGGGGATACGCGTTTATAATCTTTGCTCATTTAGACTCGGCAAAGTTAGCATTGCGAAGTTTACAACAAGAAGAATTTTTTGAAAAACCGTTAGTTATAAATTTTGCAATCAACGAATGTAAATTGATCACGAAAACAAAAGCCCAAGAAAAAGAAGAAAAAGCAAATGAAAAAGGACAAGACGATGATGACAAGGTACTACCGCTGTATGAGTGAAAAATTCACCTCACTTTATCCATATATATATATATATATACATATATATATATATATAGGTACATATCACCTCAACATCAAAGCAGCATTAAAGGAATTGCTGACACAATCAGGTACACCAACACCATCAGCAAAAACTGTTCCACCAAACGAAAGCTTGTAATGCTGTTTTTCCAAAATATCTAAAGCTTTGGTCTTGTTTTCTTGGTAGCCTATGTTGTATTGAGGTATGCAATCTTTATGCAAACAATAACTCATAACCATATCGTCATCGTTGATTGAATCTACTTGCAATTTTTGGTCATCAGGAATGACCTTGATATTATATTGGGATAAGTCAACCTTCAACTTTTCTTGCAAAACGTCCTTGACAATTTTGATATTCAACTTGTTTGATGGAATGCTCCAGTTGGTATAGTAATGTCCTCCCATCATTAATGTTAACTTATTATTCTCATTGGGGATCGCCTTATATCCATTGAATAACCCTTCTACACTGTTTTCAATATCTGAGTCGTAGATTGTTCCAAGTAATGCTTGTGGATTATCAGCAACCCTTTTATGTCGAGGTCTCAAAAATCCAAAGCCGGGTTTGTTCTTTGGTATTAAGACCAGCTTTCTTGTATACACATTAGTTAAAAAGATACTCACATATTGTATTGAATTCAAATTGGAAACTAACGGGTTTCCTGATGGTAATGCTTTGGCTAATGCATGGGCATTGATAGTGCTCCTTATATGGTCAAATTTGTCGCCATTAATTTCACCTGTGATTGGATCACATTGCTCAATGGACGTGTTGAACTTTATTTTTGTTTTTGTTTGCGTAAGCAAATATTTTGCCAAATGTTTAGGTAAGGTTTCCATTCCATCATGGAGTTTAATCATAGGATATGACGACTTTAATTTAGTTTGCAAGGACAATAGATTTGCTTCTGGAGACAAGAGCTGCTCGTAAGTTTGTAAACACTCAGATAATTGGGTAGGATTATCCCTTTTCAGCAGCAGCAGCAGCAGCAGCAGCAACAACTTTTTGAAAAGATGCTTTGCAATTGACCCTGATTCCAACTCCATATCTTTCAAGTCGGGTAGCACACTTTTGACGCTTAGTTTTCCAACATCTCCAGCATATATACCATGCATAATTGCACTGATTACATTATCTGTTAGCACTGTACTTCCTAATCTTCTCTTAAAGAACTGCTCAACAGTTTCATCATCATTCAAAACGGGTTTTACAAAAGGCTCTTTAAACAATCCCGAAATCAACTTTGAATCCAATACCTCGACGCGTTTTAAAAAATTGATTGTACTAGATATGGAGTTTGGCACTTGAACGATTTCCCCCTGAGCATCTGTAATGTATTTTTTATTAGCGTTACTATTCTTATCAAGAACTTCAATTTGATTTTCCAAATTTAATTTCCGTAATATATCAATCATTAGCAAGCTTCCATCTTTGACTCCACGTAAAGTTCGTGGACCTTTTTCCAATAATATAGACTCATTGGTATTTCTGACATGCAAATGGGGCAGCGACATCCATCCTCCCACACGGTTGGCTTTATCAAATACCAGAAACTGCAAATCTGGTCGCAATTTGCTCAAAAAATAAGTAAAAGTTAACCCCAGGATTCCTGCTCCTAGTACAGCAACTTTCCCGTTTCTAGGTAATGACAAAAGTGACATATTACGTTTCCACCCTGGGTTCTTACGGCAATGTGTGAAAAATTTCAAATAAAAAAATTATAGTTTATACTAGAACATTAAATCGCAACGCAAATTATTAATTCAAAAAGTATTACTGGCTAAAATTTCGTTGCTTAAAACGTACCTGATACTTTGTCAAGTAATTCATATTGTTTGATGTCATCGCATTATATAATAAGAATCATTTGATAGTCGCACTGAAAAAAAACAAACAAATAAGAATAAACAAAAGCACCAAAATCAGGCAAGTATTTTTTGAATCGTATAGCTCGTAGGAAGTAGGAGGAGTATTCTCCGTATGAAATACGCACCCAACAAGTTTTTCTAAGGCGTGGCTAGAGACACTACCGAGCAACACTAGGAACACTATCGAGTAAAGCGAGATAGTGTCGTAATAAGTTACCAAGTGTTGCTCTACTATCGAGCAGGGCGAGATAGTGGAGATAGTGGTGCTAGTGTTGCTCCACTAGCTCGCTTCGCTCCTTGGTGGAGATAATGGTGCTAGTGCTGCTCCACTAGCTCGCTTCGCTCCCTGGTGGAGCCCCCTTAAATACATTCGACATGCAAAAATCTCACACAAATTACCGTGCTTAAAGACTAGTTTTATAACCAAAAAAAATTTTGTTACTAGAACTTACTTCAAGTTTACATGCAACAATTAAACTACACCTCCACTAGCCACACTATCTAAGCAAATCAACGGGCAAGTCAATGGTGCCCCACTATCGAGCATAGCGAGATAGTGTCACTCAATAGTGTCACTAGTCAATGCTGCCCCACTATCGAGCATAGCAAGATAGTGTCACTCAATAGTGACACTAGTCAATGCTGCCCCACTATCTCGCTATGCTCGAGTGTTATTTATAGTGTCACTCAATAGTGTTACTAGTCAATGCTGCTCCACTATCTCGCTATGCTCGATAGTGTTATTGATAGTGTCACTCAATAGTGTCGCTCGATAGCGTTATTGATAGTGTCACCCCCGAGTTTTTCGACAGATAAAATACACCTATTAATCTTTGAGTTTATTTACAGAGCCGCTTAAAAATAATTCCGCTACAAAGTTCCGCTACCCTTTTTTTTTTTGTTTTTAAGCGGCTAAAATATTATAACAAGTTATATCAAATAAGGGGAGTCAAAAAAATCGTCAGATCCAATTGTCAAGCTTCAAATAAGAATTGAAAGTAAAAGCTATTAAGCGGGTTCTTAATAGCTTTACTTTGAATAGTGTGTGGTTCTTTTTTTTTCTTATTTTCTTTTCTTTTCGTTTTTTATTTATTTTATTATTGGTACCATGGTGGTGTTGGGAGCGAAGCAGGTTCCCGCCCCCGCCCCCACCCTCACAATTATTACGAGTATCTTACGGATATATAAATAACTCATTATTTATGCTTGCCAAATTTCCTGAGAAATGGTGATACCTTTGATTGCAAATATAACTTGGTAAAATGTCAGCTCCAACAATCCCCGAAACTCAAAAAGCCATTGTGTTTGAAACTTGCAATGGTCCCTTATTATACAAGGACATTGCCGTTCCAAAACCACAAGCAAACGAAATTCTAGTCAATATTAAGTATTCGGGAGTTTGTCATTCCGATTTACATACTTGGAAGAATGATTGGCCAGCAGTGCCATTGAAACTACCACTTGTTTGTGGTCACGAAGGTGCAGGTGTTGTAGCAGCAGTAGGTGCGAATGTCTCGCCCGATCAATGGAAAGTTGGCGATCTTGCCGGTATAAAATTGATCAACAAGGCATGTTTGAGTTGTGAAAACTGCCAACAAGGAGAAGAGCCAGCATGTGGTAAACTTATATTGAGTGGATTCCAAACTGATGGAACTTTCCAACAATACGGAACAGTTGATGCTTTCCAAGCGACAAAGTTACCGGCAGACATTGATTTGTCTTCGGTAGGTCCTATTTTGTGTGCTGGTATCACAGTATACAAGGGACTTAAGACTTCAGGAGCAAAACCTGGTCAGTGGGTAGTTATATCTGGTGCCGCTGGTGGTTTGGGCTCGTTGGCTGTCCAATATGCTCGAGCTCTTGGATTGAGAGTAATAGCAATTGACGGAGGAGACGAAAGAGGTGACTTTGTTAAGAATTTGGGTGCCGAGGAATTTATTGATTTCAGAAAATGTCAAGACATTGCTAAGGAAATTCACAGAATCACCGATGGTGGTGCACATGCAGCATTGAATGTTTCCACTTCAGAAGCTGCTATTCAACAAAGTGTTGATTTTGTTAGGAATCGTGGTACTGTTGTCCTTATTGGATTACCAGCTGATTCTAAGGTATGCTTGCCAATTTTAGAAACTGTTTGCAGACAAATCTCCGTTAAGGGCTCCTACGTTGGTAACAATTGGGATACCAATGAGGCTATTGACTTTTTTGCAAGAGGTTTGGTTAAATGTCCAATCAAGATTGTTGGTTTAAGTGAATTGGAAAGTGTTTTCAAATTGATGGAAGAGGGTAAGACTATAGGTAGATACGTACTCGATACAAGTAAGTAATGAAAAAAGTGATCAAGTGTTGATAAGCGGTATTATTTTGAACAAAAAATAAAAAAAGTAAAGTGAAAAACAAGATGAAATAGAATAAATGAAGAATGAAAAGAGCTATTAGAATTGTATATATATATATATATATAAATTATCATCCATTCAAATAAAACTAAACAATTGATATTTTCTTTTCCATTTCGTTTCTTCTCTTTTTTCCTTATTTCAACTCTTCAAAGGCAGAGTGTAAAGGTGAAAGAACCTTTTTGCCTTTGTAAAATTCAATAGTTTTTTCAGCTCTCTTTGCAATTCCCTCGGGTGTAAACTCAAAGAATTTGAATAAATCAGCAGCTTTACCGGAAGCACCAAATCTGTTTAATCCAAATTGTTCGTGAGAGTATTTGGACCATCCAAATGTTGACAAGACTTCAACAGATAAAATTGGTACACCATCTGGTAAAAGCTTCAATCTGTACTCCAAAGGTTGTTTATCAAATGTGAAGAAATCAACAATTGAAACAACTGCAACAGAAACCTTCTTTTCAGCTAACAATTTGGCTGCATCAATTGAGGTTGAAACTTCAGAACCAGATGAAACAATAATAAGATCAGGTTTTTCAGCTGGCCATATAGAGTATCCACCTTTCAAAGCATTTTCAATACTGGAGTGTTCCAATTGTGGCAAGTTTTGTCTGGTTAACGCAAGAACTGATGGATGGTCAGTACCTTCGATTGCGGCAATATAAGCAGCAGAAACTTCGTTACCATCAGCGGGTCTCCAAACTGACAAATTTGGAATAGCTCTAAAGTGAGCTAAAGTTTCAATAGGTTGATGTGTTGGACCATCTTCACCTAAACCAATAGAATCATGTGTAGCAACCCAAATGACACCCTGATGAGACAATGCTGATAATCTCAAAGCACCGGCTGCATATGAAACAAAGTTCAAAAAGGTACCACCATAGGTTCTGTAGTGGGCACCAAACGTATCGATACCGTTCATGATAGCACCCATTCCGTGTTCTCTAACACCATATCTAATGTATCTACCACTGTAGTTACCCAAACCTGTTGAAGGAGGTTGGAAATCAGTAGATGCTTCTGGTCTAGTCAAGTTGGAACCAGTCAAGTCGGCAGAACCTCCAATCAATTCTGGAATAACACCATATAAATAGTCCAAAACACCTTCCGATAATTTTCTGGTAGCGATAGCTTTGTCCTTGGCAGTGAAACTAGGAATATTGTCTTTCCATCCCTCTGGGAATTTACCTTCCAATCTTCTTTGAACTTCAGCACCTTCCTTTGGATACTTTTCTTTATATTCTGAGAATAATTTTTCCCAAGCTTGCTGTTCCTTTTTGTTTGACTCAACTTTTTCAGCAAAGTAATCGCTAACCTCATTGGGGATGTAAAAGTTTGAATTTTCATCAAAACCCCATGATCTTTTCAATTGTTTTAAATCGTCTGCCTTCAATGGAGCACCATGAACACCATGAGTACCTTGAGCCAATGAACCGTAACCAATTGTAGTTACCAATCTAATCAAAACTGGCTTGTTCTTGATCTTAAGAGCTTCATCAACAGCATCGGAAATAGCTTGAATATCGGTATTAGCATCTTGAACTTCTAAAATGTGCCATCCATAAGCCTTGTATCTCTCAGGAACATTTTCGGTGAATGCACAAGCAGTATCACCATCAATTGAAATTCTATTATCATCCCAAAATGCAATCAAGTTATCCAATTGCAAATGACCAGCGAGTGACGAAGCTTCTGAAGAAACACCCTCCATCAAACAACCGTCACCAAGGAAACAAAACACCTTAGAGTCGGAAATTGGGAAATCCGGCTTGTTATACGTAGCAGCAAATTGTTTTTGAGCAATTGCCATACCAACAGCATTTGAAATACCCTGACCCAAGGGACCAGTTGTAACTTCGACGCCTGGAGTATCGAGTCTTTCTGGGTGACCTGGAGTCTTGGAGTGCAATTGTCTAAATTGCTTCAAATCTTCTACTGTTAACTCGTACTTGTATAAAACCAATAATGAATACAACAAGGCACATGCATGACCATTGGATAAGACAAATCTATCTCTGTTAAACCACTTTGGATCTGAAGGGTTGAATCTCATCTTTCTCCATACGGCATGAGCTGCTGGTGCCAATCCTAAGGGAGCCCCGGGATGACCAGATTGTGCCGCATTCACAGCATCAACAGACAAACCTCTAATAGTGCTAACTGATAATTCATCAATAGATGGCGCCATTGTAAATTTACTCTTCTAACTAAACCTGTTTAAATCTATCTAAAACGGGGGGTAAAAAAAAAAAAGAGCCTATTTAATTCAATTCAATTCAATTCAACCCTCTAAGTATAAAAACGTGGGAAGAAAAAGAGAATATTCAAAAGACAAGATGGAAAGAAGAAAAGATGAAAAAAAAGAAAAAGATGAGATAGTCTTTTTATTTTTCATTCTAATAATTTTTATTTGCTCCCTTACTAATTTAATTTTCTTTTCGTTTTCTTTTAATTTAATAATTTTTTTTTCCAGCTTGTTCTTTCAATATAAAACATTGAAAAATCCAACAATGTAAGAACTAAATTATGTTGAAGTATGTTGAAGTATGCTGAACTTATTGTGTTGAATCGATTAATGCAATATATGTAAGATTTTAGTCATTAAGTTTAATCTGTATGTAATAACCCAATTGACATAAAAAAAAAAGGAGTTTGACTCAACACTATCGAGCAAAGACAAGATAGTGTCGCTAGTGTTGCTACTACATCCCTCTACTAAATTCATCTACCACCACCCTCTATACTATAGTGGTAGCAGCTTTACCACCATCCCCTATACTATAGTGGTAGCAGCTCCACTATCTCGCTCTGCTCGATAGTGTCGTTCTAGTATTAAAAAAATAAACTATTCATAAACGAGCATACATTAATTTGGGACTTTCGCAATAATAATGACCCCGATAACGCACAAGCAACGGAAATGCTTTTATTCATCGTTTCTTTTTTTTTTCCCCTGCTTATTATTTTTTAGGCTTCATCAAATTTCAACTGTAGTACTTCTATGGAATATAAGATCATAGCAGCACAGGATAGCAGAGTGGTACAGAGTAGATTAGACCATAGCAGAGTGGTGCGTAGCAGAGTACAGCAGAACAAAGTAGAGTACAGCAGAACAAAGTAGAGTACAGCATAGCAGTATATAAATACATCTTTTGTCATAAGTTAATCATCTTATATTTATTTTTTTCCCTTCACTTCTCTAATTTGTCGGATCAGCAAATGGGCTTCCTTTCAGATTCGAATTGTCAAACCTACTTGATATGGGAGGGGTCCTAATAGGATCCTCATTGTCAAATCTACTTGATATGGGAGGGGTCCTAATAGGATCCTCATTGTACTCAACATCAAATAAAAATGAACCAATACTAGACCCATTGTCCTTATCGGTGTTACAACCACTAATATTGGTATTTGTATTACTGTTGAAATGAACCAATTCAATCGGCAGATAATCTAAGCTTCCACTTAAACATGGACTATTTTCAAAAGACACACTATCATTCAAATTCAAATGCGTATCCATAAGAACTTCGCTAACTCCCAGAAACGGCGCAAGTTCAGTTTGCATCAATTTACTCTGTTTTGTATTTGCTTTTCTAACCGAGGTTGCACGAACAATTTGTCCAATGTCAGAATCAACATCACTATCATAGCTGTCATTTGTTGTGTTCCTCCTCAAATTACGCCCGCTTTCTACTCCATAATAATTTCCACCGGCATTTTCCTCGTCATTGTCCTCGTCCTCGTCCTCGTCATCATCATCATCATCATCATCATCATCATCATCATCATCATCTTCCTCCTCTTCATCGATCCGGTCAACATTAACCAATCTAGGCTGCGCTTTGATCGCAGTCATAGTGCCTGGTATTTTGTTTTGCTGGCTTGTTTGTTGTCGCGTGTTGGCTCCTCCATGCGAACTATTTCGGGTAATAACTCCACCATTATTGGACAGCGCTACATCTCCAATTATACTTGCATTTTCAATGGTATTCATATCAGAAAACGTTGAATCTGTATCAAAGGAATATATAGATCTCGTGTTATTCTTGGTGGGCCGCACTGTAACTCCGGGGATATATGCAATTGGTAATATATTTGATGCATTGGAAAAAGAAGTGGCAACTGAATTTCTGCTTGAAGATAGCATATAGATTTCGCTCATGCTTAATGGATCTATTTGTAAATTTGCTAGATTTTGCTGTCCCTGAAGTTGTTGTTGTTGTTGCTGTTGTTGCTGTTGTTGATGCTGAAAATTAGCCTGTTCAATAATCTTCCGTTGTCTTGCTTGCCTCTGCTGCTTGATCAATTGTTGTTGATGTTGTTGCTTCAATCTCAGCTTACCTACATTCGGCCTCATAAATGATTCATATGACGATACCCGTCTCATTGTCCTTTTGGAATTATTTGCAAATCCCTTTTTCAGTGGCGGTTTTTCAAAATAAGCTAGCCCTGGAGCTCCTCCCGCAATGTTGTGGCCGCTGCCGCTGCCGCCTCCGCCGCCGTTGTGATTTTGATGTAGATTTCCGCCAGTGAAAACAGCATCACCGTTGCCGATATTGTTTGGGCTATTTGGTGAAGAAGAATCGTTGATGTGTGCTACGCCTTTTCTGCTTCCGGGTTCATTAGAACTAGCTCCGCTGGCACTTCCCAGGTCTGCTCCTGATATGCCACCGTGGGCATCCATGCCATTTGAGTCTAGTCTTTTTAACGCGTATTCACTTATTTGTTCATTTCCAACTCCCGAGTTCTCTCTGTATTCATCAGAATCATCTCCTTCATCATGATAATAGTCATATTCGTCGTCCAACATGACTGGATGTTTCTTCTTATAAACCAAGAAATAGTATAAAACGCATCCAACTAGAGCAAAAAATGTAACACCTGCAATTGCACCTCCTACAACACCACCGGTATTTAGTTTGTTGGTTGATGGGATCTTGGTGCATTGATTATAAGCACATTTCTGACAAGTTTGCGCTATTTGCATACACTGCTCGTTCTCATTCTCACATACACAGTCAGGAAGTGGAGGACAATCGGTGACACAATCATCTTGATCTCCCTCATCATCAGTGTCGTCTCTCCTTCGTAGTTCAAATACATTTATCGGGTCTATTTTCATCTATGCCAAAACAAAAGAATGGGAAAAAAAGAAAGGGTAAATAGACTCTTTTGTCAAATATAAAGAAAGAATGGTGGATAAAACAAGTGAAATAGTAGGAGAATAAGTGAAATAGTAGGAAAATGGATAAAAACAAGTGAGATTGTAAGGAATGTATTAAAATCGTCTAATCCATAAACGTACCTAGAAAAAAGAAGCAGGATGTTCCTACAATAAGAAGGATCATGAGAATTGATAGCTTCTATATAAAAAAACAGTTCAAAATTGAAAGGGAAAGTAAAAAAAAAAAAATTTAAACTTAATTAAGATAATAAAGTGAAAAATAAAACAAACGCTCTTCTCCCTTCTTTGAAGCCTATCCTCCTCAAAGAAGTGTTCTTGTCAAGAAACGTTTCTTATCCGTGGTATATTTTATTTTTTTTATTTTTGAAGAGAAATTCTAGACCACGTTTAGACCTAGACGTGATGGGGAAATAAGAGGCCAGCTAGTTATGACGGCGTGAAAGAAAGTTTAATGTAACACATCCCATAAAAGTTATTTTTAGTTTACTTACTTATTTATTTTTTTTTATTTTTTTTTTTCGAGTTTTAATCAAGGGGCGACACTATCGAGCAGCACAGACTAGCTGCGACAGCTGTATCTATCGAGCATCACAGACTAGCTGCCACAGCTGTATCTATCTCGCTCTGCTTGAGCAACACTATCACATTTAAGGAAGGAGTAAGGAGGGATCGTTGACTTTCTTGTCTCTATGTAGACAAGAAAGTAACTAGTAAAGCTTATAATTCAACTTGTAAAAGAAAATAAAAAAAAAAAAATAAAAAGGGAAAAAAGAAAGTTGAGAGTGGATTCTCAATACTTTTTGGCTTTTCAAGACCTCTCATCGTCAAGGGCAATCAGGTTCTCTACAGGGCGGGAAGTGTAAAAAAAAAAAAAAAGGAGAGAAAGAGAGAGAGAGGACAATAAAAATGACAACGGATTTGATTGATGGAGATTGGGACGCGCACTTGGGTGCTCTGCACTGTTTCACAATTCTAATCTGAAACAGGTTATGAATTTATTTTTATTCTCTTATTATATGAATAATGTTCTACAACGTAAGCAACACGAAAAAAAAAAATAATTATTAAACATAACTAGTTTTTTTGAAATACCAAGTTATATAACTAACTTGTTTAAACCACTCTCAGGTAAAAATTTCGTGTTAACCAAGTTTTTTCATCAAAGTATTTGCTGAAAGCTTTACCATTTTCTGTTTCTTCATGACTACCACCAGAATTGGAATTGGAATTGGAATTGGAATTGAAATTGGAACCAGAACCAGAATTAGGTCCGCAATTTTCAAAAGTCTCGCTAGTGCTTGGTAATATTGCTGATGACGAAGTTCTACTCTTAAATGTGCCATTGCTAACTTTATCGTTCTTCAAAAACCACTGACTCAACTCTATATTGAAATCCCAGCCTCGTTTTTTTAATTCTCTAGCAGCATTCCATTTTGCGAAATTATCCATTCCTTCATCTTCGCCGTAATAGAAGCAAAAAAATAATAAATCATCATCAAATTTTTGCATATAATGTAAGCTATTCAATTCATACATTGGCTCTTGCGGATAGTCAATTAAGGAAGGGTGAACATTGCGTGGTGTATATTGTCTTGGTTTTTCGGCATCAAAGGAATCGGGACAGTTCAATAAGGATGACTCTAGTAAGTTGCTTATCGATTGTATTGGTAACGGATCATTCAACCTACTATTTGTGATGCTGACTAGTTTGTTCATCGCTTCTCCGAAATATGGCACATTGTTGTTTGTAATTGTAGACAGCTGCGACGCATTTGAAATCTTTTTCCGTAAATGATCTCCCTCACTCATTTTGGATTGTGCTGCTAGCGGAGATTCCGATTGTGATCTCATTGACGTGCCAGATACATGCGCTAAGCCCGGAGGTGCCACTCTTACTGGTGTAGTAGTAGCAGTAGTGGCAATAGTACTACCTGTAGAGGGTCCTGTAGTGGCCAATGCTGTAGCAAGTGGCACATTATTACTAACTAATGGTGTACTATTGCTGCTGTTAACTTGCTGGGCATTGTTTTGTGTTATCGACACATTGGCATTGGCATTGGCACTAGCATTGGCACTAGCATTTGTACTCGCAGCTACCGAGGAGTTCGATATTTGTGCTGCTTGCGCTGCTTTTATTGCATTGGAATATGTATTTCCACTAATAGTTGGCGGCGGAGCCGGTACCACATTCTGTTGCTTATTCACCTTCTTTACAGATGTAGCGGCAGTAGAGTTTGCATTACTTGCAGCAGCAGACACATGTCCATGAGCGTCGGTTTGTATTGACTTTCCGTTAGAATTGTGTGGGTGGTGCGGATGCGCAGATGATGATGCCGATACTGATGCCGACGAAGAAGACGCCGTTTGAGCAGCCCTGGTAGCTTCCAGTTGCTGATTGCCTAATTGCTGCAACTCTAATCGTTTCCTTTCTTCTTCCTCAAACGATTCTGCCGCCATCTGTGCTAAACTTCCCTCAACTTCAACTTCCTCATCATCATCGTCCCCTACTTCTAACTGATCATAAAATTCGTCATACTCCACATAATCATCATCCTGGTTCATTTCTACGTAGAAATCTAGATCATCCTTTACGTCATCGATTTTAGCAGGGTCCAACCTATCATTCTCCAAGTTGTCCAATACTCCCTCTAACCGATCGATATGGTTATTATTTCGATCGATCTTGTACTTGACATCCTCAATAGAATTTTGTGCTGAGTGGCTATTTTTCTTCTTCAGCTGTTGAGATAGCTGCTCCAATTCTCGATCTAATTCATCATTTTGATTTGTTAGCTGTTGAATAACGCCAGATATATACTCACAGGCTTCCTGTAATTTCACCAAATCACCAAACCTCGACTGCTTTTGCATCTCCTTTTGTAACTCCAAACCTTCATTCGAAAACTGTTTTATTTTCGAGTGTCTTTCTAACCCTTTAAAATCATCCATTGCTTGCTCGATTTTCGTCCGATTTTCTTGAAGAAGACTCTTATCTAGCTTGATATTGCTATCTGCTAACCATAACTTCAACTGATCTCTCGATCTTTGCAACTTTTTCAATTCCTTCTTCAAATCATTCTCCAATTTGTCTCTTTGAGATGGTACTTCACAATTTTGTATCTTTTCTTTAATCTCCTCAAATGCAGTTAACCCTTCACTAATCTTCTTGTTTAGCCTATCAAACTCGTGCTGTAATTTCCTCGCGCTCATCCTCTTGTCTCTATATCTGAACCGGGTCTAAAACAATTACTGATAATTCTAAAGCAAATGTTCCTAGTATCAATTTGCTCGGATATACAATGTTGTAAAATGGAAAAGAGAGAAAGAAAAGGAAAAAAAAAAAAAAAAAAAAGGTCAGAACCGAAAGCGCTTGGTTTGTTACGCACGACTGGTGGAAATCTAACCTTGATGATGATGATGATGGTGAAGATGATGGTGAAGATGATGGTGAAGATGGGGAAGGACCATAAAGAACTTGGTGGTACTACCACCTTCGCCACATCCTTCATCACTCCACCAATTCCACCATCATACCTTTATTACTACGCCTAACTAGTCGGTGTTGTTCCACTATCTCCCTCTGCTCGATATACACCTACTCTCTAATCTCTCTATAGACTATCCAGCAGAGCGAGAAGACAACACTACTCTCTTCTCTTCACAGACTATCTCGCTCTTTGCTCGATAGTCTATTACTCTAATCTAATCCAACGTTCCAACCTCTCGCAATAAGAACTCCTCTGAAAAATGACCTAGTTGCTGAAAATTGTATTCAAATCCACTAATACCACCGTAGTATGGATCTCCTACAACCTTGTTAAATTGACTGTTACTCCTCCATTTACCAAATAATTCAACAATACTATCACTATAAATGGGTTGCATTTGTCTCAAATCACGCAAATTAGTCTCGTCCATTGCAAGTATGTAATCAAACCTGTCAAAGTCTTTAAGACTTATTTCTTGTGCTTGGTGCTCAATTGGAACTCCATTTTTCCTACACGTCTGCACCGTTCTCGCATCAGGCGACTCGCCAGTATGCCAGCGTGTAGTTCCAAATGAATCAATGGTTTTGAAATAGTAACTATAGCCTAATTCTTTCACTTTATGCCTGAAAACAGCCTCTGCCATGGGAGATCGACATCTGGAAAAAAAAAAAATAATAATCTATCGTTAATAATTGAACTTGCCTGCTTTTTTACACGACAAACAAGATAAAAGGAAATAACATACATATTGCCCAAACATACAAAGGCAACTGATAGTTGCCTATCTCTTGGATGAAATGATGGTGCCATTACTGAATGTAAAGACTTGGTGCTTTGCTAAACACTATCTGATTATCTTGTAGAGCTCTCTAGAAAATATACTTATACGAATGAAAGAAAAAAAAAATCAAAAATCAAAAATCAAAAAATCATATTATTAGTAGCACTTTTCTTTTGCATCTAGTGGGGGGGCGGGGAAGGGGAAAAAAAAAACATAGTCAAAAAGCAGTTTCCATGCACATGTCATCAATTTCACAAAACTTGTCTAAAGCTTGTACCTGTGGCTTGTAAAGTAGCAGCCAAGTTTGTCGCTTCCTCTGATGTAGTAGTAGGAGTAGTAGCATTAGTACCACTTTGGTCAATGTCTAATACCTTTTTAATCGTCAAAAAGCAGTTTCCATGCACATGTCATCAATTTCACAAAACTTGTCTAAAGCTTGTACCTGTGGCTTGTAAAGTAGCAGCCAAGTTTGTCGCTTCCTCTGATGTAGTAGTAGGAGTAGTAGCATTAGTACCACTTTGGTCAATGTCTAATACCTTTTTAATCGTCAAAAAGCAGTTTCCATGCACATGTCATCAATTTCACAAAACTTGTCTAAAGCTTGTACCTGTGGCTTGTAAAGTAGCAGCCAAGTTTGTCGCTTCCTCTGATGTAGTAGTAGGAGTAGTAGCATTAGTACCACTTTGGTCAATGTCTAATACCTTTTTAATCGTCAAAAAGCAGTTTCCATGCACATGTCATCAATTTCACAAACTTGTCTAAAACTTGTACTTATGGCTTGTAAAGTAGCAGCCAAGTTTGTCGCTTGCTCTGGTGTAGTAGTAGGAGTAGTAGCATTAGTAGCAGTGATATTACCACTTTGGTCAATGTCTAATAACTTTTTAATCGACTCGATAAAAAATTGCGACGGATCTGTCACCGAAAGCTCTCTTCTCTTCACCAGATCGTTGGATACCGAAAAAATATCCATTTCAGGAACAGTGTAAACATTTGAATTCGCAGATACAGAAGTCGATGATGCCAGTGAGACATTGTTCAATGATTTGGGGGTTGCAACAGTGGCTTGAGGAGTAGTAGACTTCATTGGTGGCGATTGCCCTGAGAATTGAATTTGTGGAGTATTAATGTTATGAGGAGTTTTGATTGATGACGCTAATGCACTGGGTGTTGCCGCCGTAGTGCTGCTTGTACGTTTCTTTTTCGTCGGTGGTTTTTTGGATTTGGTCTGCAGCAATGGCGGCTTTTGCTGTGCTACTGGTACTTGCATGTTTGGAGTTTGCGGAATCAGTGGTGGTACACCATTGGAAATCGCATTTGCATTGACATTTGCATTAGACCAGTTTTGATTCAAATTCTGATGCAACCCAGCTTGTTGCGTCGGCGGCACAAACATTTGCGGGGATGACTGTGGATTTTGAGTCATAAAAGCTTGATTGGTACGTACTACATTTTGAGGCAACCCCGGTTGTTGCTGCTGTTGCTGTTGTTGGGGAAGGAGAGGTCTCACTTGTTGTTGTTGTTGTTGTTGTTGTTGCTGTTGTTGTTGCAATTGCGGCGGAACTGTCGGTTGATTTTGTTGCTGATTGACTCCTCCACCTCCGGTTGCTGCACTAACTTGCTGTCTTCTTATGCTAATTTGCTCCTTCACATAGTCAAAGTATTTGGTATACTGATTTCTTAGTTTCTCCAACAAGTCTGGAGTAGCCAAATATATGCCTCTGTGCAAGTTTTCAAGAATATTTTTGGTCATGTACTTCATTTGAATCAATCTTTTAGTACCTTCTGCATTCTTTGTCAAAAGATAAAAATAACTGATTATAGAATCCACATTTCCATACAGTTCTTGAATCTTGCTCATTGCTTCGCGAACGTTCGTTTTGTCTTGCTGCGAAAGCAATGTAGTTACATCTTTTAATAAAACATTGTTGCGTGAAACATCCTCTATCAACTGCCTCAAGAGAACTTTAGCCTCATCAGTGAATGGTGGCAACAAGTTGGAAATACTCATGCCCGATCCTCCTACAAAAGGTCTATTCTGATTCTGATTTGGATTTGGATTTGGATTTATGTTTGGATTTATATTTGGATTTGAATTTGGGTTAGTCATGGGTATTATATTTTGTGGGAAAGTGGCACCTTGATTCATTAATGGTGACAGTTGAATATTAGGAACGACATCGGGTTTCATTATTGTTGGATTAACGTTGTTCAACAATGGCAGTACCTGTTGCATGGCTTGCATATTTGGTTGTTGCATACTTTTCTGTTGCATAGAAGGTGGAACGTTTCGATTCATTTGCACATGTTGCTGCAGAGGCTGGTGGTTCATCTGCTGGTGAAGTTGACTTTGTTGTTGTTGCTGCTGAATGGGAATAGCCGCTTTCTTATTGGCATTATTTTGAGCAGCTTGTTGTTGTTGTTGTTGTTGTTTCCAAATTTGATTCTTCTGATGAAGAATATACTTGCGGATAAAAGTGTCCTTCATGTTTGCATCAATTTGTCCCTCAATCTGTTTTTGTTGCTGCAATCTACTAAGCACTGTTAACGCATCATTGGAATATTTTGCATAATCTTGTTGCGTAATTTGAAATTGAGGTGGTTTCAATCCAAATTGTTGTTGCTGCTGCTGCTGTTGTTGTTGTTGTTGTTGTTGGGGAAGTGGTGCTAGTGATTGAGGCTGCTGCTGCTGCTGCTGCTGCTGCTGTGGTTGTTGCTGTTGTTGCTGTAGCTGTTGTTGTGGCATCTGCAGTTGTCCCACATTTTGATTATGCGCTTGCAAGCTTCCTTGTTGAGGTTGGGAAGCAAAACTCTGGGGAAGACCATGATTGATCACTGAGTTTTGAGGAGCTGCGATTTGATCGGGCTGCATCTGCTGACCCACTCTCTGTCTTTGAAGAAATTGTTCCCTTTGCTTTGGAGTTAAATTATTGATGTTAAAATTATTGGAAGGCTTAGTGGTTCCTTGCAAATTACCTCTATCATCAAGCCCGGAAGGTAACTCGTCATTGGTAGTACCACCAGGAAAGTTCGTAGCGGTGTTTCGCATATTCATTTTCTGTTGCTGTTGACGCATAACTAGTTGCATATGAGTAGAGTGTATATCTCTAATCAACGGCAAAATATCCTGAGAAATGACTTTTCGTCTAATACAATCGAATATTTGATTCCATGTAGTTACTCCCTTCGGCAAACATGGTATCTTACTGAGTAGAGGTGGTGGTATAGGAGAGCTTCTTATAAGTTGAAGTAGCTGTGGAGGTACCTGCTGATTTCCCCCAGCTGGAATAGGGCCCGTTCCAGGTGGCCCATTAGGAGGTTGTTGTTGCTGTTGCTGTTGCTGCTGCTGTGGAAGTTGCTGCTGTTGTTGTTGTGGAAGTGGCTGTTGTTGATGCTGCTGATGTTGTTGTTGTTGATGCTGCTGATGTTGTTGTTGCTGATGTTGTTGATGTTGTTGTGGTGGTTGTTGTTGTTGTTGCTGTGGTGGTGGTGGTGGTCCTCGCATTGAGGGATCAGGTTGTGGTTGTTGAATTGGTCGTTTATTAGAAGGTGGTTGCTGCATTTGTGCTTGCGGTGGTCTTTGAGTTTGTTGGTTTTGCTGATTCTGATTATTGGCCATTTGCCGAAGTTGCTGCTGACGTGCCTGCACTTGTGCCAGAGATTGGCTAGATGCATGTGTTTGTTGGTCCAAAAACTGCGGATTTGCTGCATAATTAGTATTCCCTGTGCCATTCACATTCCTAACCACTTGTTGCGCCTGGTGTGGAGGAATATTTTGAGAAACATTGCCGCTGGAAACATTACCAGAGACTCCTGCTCCATTTCCTGCTCCGCCTCCATTTCCTGCTCCTGCTCCGTTTCCTGCTCCTGTTCCGCCTCCGTTTCCCAACTGTTGTTTTTGAAGCCTCAACTGGTTTACTTTCAACTTGATAGCCTTGAGGTAGTCTTCCCTCGATGGTGATTTCTCATAAACAATTTTCTCGAAATCCTGTGCCATTTTGGTTAAACGCTGAAAATCAAAATTAGGATTCGCACCATGAAGATCGGTTAAAGTGTTCATAATTATCGAAACAACTCTTTGTCTCTCTTCTCCAGTGTACATTCCTTGCCAGATCGCTGGTGCGTTGCCTAAATTCGACCCACCCTGAGCTACATTATTCATATTCATGATCCCCAAGTTCCTATAATTGCGAACAAACCAATATCTCTCAATTTGAATAGCAAAATAAAACCAGCTAAAAGAACCAAAAGAACCAAAAGAACCAAAAGAACCAAGAGAACCAAACCCGTATGGTATGAATATAACAATACGTGACAAACTATTCACAGCAAGTCCGTAAGTGACGGGGGGAAGGGGTGAATGGGGGATATGTTCCAGCCGGCTGAAAATGGTAAGTCACCTAAAAAGCAAAAGATAAACTGGGTTCCGACTTTATATGTATGTATATAATATAAAAAAAAATTAAAGTATAGTATGGAAATATTACTAACTAAATCAACACTACCAACCTACAGCTGGAAAAAAAAAAAAAAAAAAAAAAAAAAAAAAAAAAAAAAAAAAAAAAAAAAAAAAAAAAAAAAAAAAAAAAAAAAAAAAAAAAAAAAAAAAAAAAAAAAAAAAAAAAAAAAAAAAAAAAAAAAAAAAAAAAAAAAAAAAAAAAAAAAAAAAAAAAAAAAAAAAAAAAAAAAAAAAAAAAAAAAAAAAAAAAAAAAAAAAAAAAAAAAAAAAAAAAAAAAAAAAAAAAAAAAAAAAAAAAAAAAAAAAAAAAAAAAAAAAAAAAAAAAAAAAAAAAAAAAAAAAAAAAAAAAAAAAAAAAAAAAAAAAAAAAAAAAAAAAAAAAAAAAAAAAAAAAAAAAAAAAAAAAAAAAAAAAAAAAAAAAAAAAAAAAAAAAAAAAAAAAAAAAAAAAAAAAAAAAAAAAAAAAAAAAAAAAAAAAAAAAAAAAAAAAAAAAAAAAAAAAAAAAAAAAAAAAAAAAAAAAAAAAAAAAAAAAAAAAAAAAAAAAAAAAAAAAAAAAAAAAAAAAAAAAAAAAAAAAAAAAAAAAAAAAAAAAAAAAAAAAAAAAAAAAAAAAAAAAAAAAAAAAAAAAAAAAAAAAAAAGAAAAATTAAAATAAAATAAAATAAAATAAAATAACAATGGCAAGTTTATGCTACCATATGGTACAGCTAGGGAAATGCTACCATATGATACAGGTATGGAGATGCTACCATATGGCGCTGATAGGTAATGTAATGATTCAATTGAGGGGAGACAATAAAGTGTTTTATATAAAGATAATGATTAGTAAATTGCTCGTTGTTAGGTTGAATTTTACTTGTAAATAATCAAGAGAAAAAGTATGTGTTGCAATATATATATAGAGAGAGAGACCTCTATAAAAAAAAAGTATGGGTTGCAATATATAAATATATATATAGAGCTCTATAAGATTGGCATTAAATAGTCGTATAAGTTCTCTTAATTGCTCTTTTTTCCTCATACTTTTTCTGTTCCTCTTCATCTATAAACTCTGATCCATGGGTTAATTTCCATTGTTGTTTCAAAAACCGAAGCCCCTGTGTATTTACACCAAGGGTTTGACATGTTTTGGATAAATTCGTGCGCAACTGTTCCTTTACTGCAATTAATTGTTTTTTCAAATAATCATCTTTGTGACTAATGATTTCCTTTGAATTCGCAGAGTTTAAAAAGAACAAGACCTTGCAGATTAAGGATAATTGGGTAATATTTCTTGAAATATTGTCCTTATCAGTCCACACTCTTATCATTTGAAAAAGTTTGAGGCTGTATGAAAATGGTAATACTAATAACGCATCATCTAACTGAGATGGTTTGATCTTGCAAAGTATATCAAGAACATACTGAGGACCCGTCATATCAAACGCCAACAATATTGCATGCGGTGTTGGCTTAATTGCCTCTGAACTCCTCTTTTGCAACTGCATTTGATATAACTCGGTAGCTTCAAGGTCTTCAACACCTATATCCAATGCCTCCATCAATTTCTCTCCTGCTTTTAAACTCTCCATAGTTTGCTTAGTTACTTTTTCAACGTAAACTTCATCTTCCTCATCCTCCTTGTCATTTCTCAAGGTATCCTCAGAATCTAGCTGCCCCAATAACTTGTTCTCGTACATCTCATCCAACTCCTTTTCTCGTTCTTCTTCCAAAAATACCTCATCACTGGTGGCTGACCACAATCTTATCGAATGATCATGAGATGCAGAACACATAAACAATCCATTCTTGCTTATTGCCATACTCCACACTTCACTGTGATGAGCAACCAATTTCTGAATACATTCAAATTTGTCTCCGTCCCAATATTTAATCAATCCATCTCTACCACTAGAGAAAAAGTTATGCGTCTCACCTATAAACTTAACGTTCATAACTGAGTCTTGATGGGCAAAAATCGATTTATGACAATCTCCAAAATCCAAACCCCATATTTTAATGTTCTTGTCAGCAGAGGATGTGATGATAAGTTTTGAATCTGCTGATATATCAATCGCAAGAACAGGAAGTTTGTGTCCATATAATGTAAGAAAAAGTTTTAGCGAATCCAAGAAAACAACTTGAACATTATTGTTAAGTAGTGACACGGCTAAATATTTGTCATCGGGAGATATCCGCACACTTAAAACGTCCTCGTTCAAGTCTAAAGTTTGGGTGTGCACAAATTTTAATTGGCTAACCACTGTATTAGTTCCAGGTATAATGTCTTGTTCAACTTTGAAGTTCCAAAATTTTACACATTTGTCATTGCCTCCAGTCACTAAAGTCTTTCCATCCGACGTCAAATCCATTGACCAAATAGGAGCGCTGTTGTCGTTATTAGTGCTATCACCACCACTCAACTGGTGATGAGCTCGTTCAACGCGATCAACTACTGATGAAGTCGACAAATCGTAAAGCTCAAGGTCCCCGTTCTTAAACCCAACTGCTACTAATGATCCACCAGGTAAGAACTTACAACATAATGCGTACCCTCCTTCTAGCGTACAAGAACGAATAACATTGTATGTTCTAGTATTCCATATTTTCAACTCCCCATTGGATGCTGTAGCCAACAATTTGTCATCTTCAGGAGAAATGTCCATGGCTCTAATGTCAAACCTATGTCCCAAACGGTCAATAAAATGAAGTCGATTTGTGTGTATATCGTTTGGTTGCGATTTTCTTATATTCTCAAGGATTGTCAAACTATCGTATTCAATGCTATTGTTGGTTAAAGATATGAGGATTTCCAACTTTTTAGAACTGTTGGTCCAACAGCAAGAATTGATTTTGCCTTGTGCTCTCACTATCGCATATGGGGCTATAAGCATGCTAATCTCGGACTCTCCAATAGACTGCAATATTTCGTCGTCATTCATACCCTTTTCTCTCAATCTCTTCATTCTCTTGTTTATTCCTTTCTTCATTTCATCTTCCGACCTAATTCTGAAAACTTCAATGGTTTTATCCGAATTTTGAATTGAAAACATTTCTACTAAATCTCCTCCGTTTCTCACGTATTTAAAATGTATTTCGTTTCCCCGTGCTTTACTTGCTTTCTCAAGCATACCACGCTCTGCCACTTTCTCACCATCCTTTTGAGAAAGGTCTACTGTCCATACCTTCACCTGATCCTTATTTCCTGTCGTCAATAAAGTGTCCTTTTGTTTATTGAGACCCATTGACCAACATTCATTACTATGTGCCAAATGACTCTCTATGCATTGTTGACTTTTCAACTCCCACAATCTAATCAACCCATCTTTTGAACAGCTTAGCAAATAGTCTTCTAAATTATCTACATCTTGATTTTCGCTGCTGCTGCTGTTTTGTGACAAAAATTCAAGCCCTGTAATTGGCCCTTTGTGCCCCTTCAATTTAAATACCCCTGTTTCTCCAACCAAATCCCATAAAATAATACTTGAATCATTGGATCCACTCATTAATCTTGTTCCACTGTAATCAAATTTGAGTTGAGTGATACTGGATTTATGCCCTTCAAAAGACATAAGTACCGACTGCGAACTTACATCCCAAATCTTTACTCTTCCATCACTATATCCAGCAGCAATTATATTTGTATCTCGATGAAAAGAAAGATATGTGACAGAACTTGGAGCTGCAGTCGTACTCGAGTTCGATGCCCCGGGAGTCAAAGAATCATTGAAGCGCTGTAAAAGCTCTCCCGTCTTGATATCCCAAATCAATATTTCCTCTAAACCTGAGGTTAATGCTCTTCCCGCTGACGTGGAAGATTGAGAGTCGCTAGGCGGTAGCCATACAATATTAGACTGTGACGTTATCACTCCGAAGCATTTCTCTTGATCATACCTGGTGTAAGACTTGACCATCCTTCTGTATATAATCTGTATTTGCTTACTATAGGAACAATCCAAAAAATGAAAAAAAAAAAAAAAAAAAAATTAGAGATGCCCTTTCTTTTTTTTTTTTTTTTAACGAGATGAGGGGGGTTGCGGTTGAAAATTGTTGATAAAAAGAAGGCACTTTATGGTGGAATTACCATATATATTACTCAATAAATATACGAAATCTTGTCTACAACAATGTAACCAAACACCCAACAACTATGCTGGCAATTGTTACTAATAATAACGGCTTCTCACTTGTAATACCTGTAGCTTGATTTTGCTTAGTGCCGGAACTAGAGCCACCACCACTTCCTGATGATGTTGATGATGCAGATGGTTGCAGATTCGTGGCTGTAGCCAATCCAGTTATATCACTTAGTCCACTAACACTTGATACTGCTGCTGCATCCTCTGCACCGCCACTCCAACAATATTCTTGAAAACATTTCTTGCACTCATCGCTTTGCTCTTGACCAAATCTCTCTTGTTGTCGTCTGATCATAGCACATCCAACACATGTCAACCAATTTGGATCGTCTGTTAAGTTATTTCTCGACATCACTTCGAACCCGTTCCTTATTGCTCCCCATTTTTCGTCGCTTTCGTAAGACAACTGAAATGTTGAGAAATTCGAGTTATAAGATTGCTTGTAATTTGAAACATAGACGATTAATGGTACATCTGTAACATTGATCTCATCATTTCCATGCCATTCAACCAAACTACCCAACTCAGATGAATTGCACCCAAAAAATACCGGCTTTGATGCCAAATTTTCCTCAACAAATCTGTCCACATCTGGAACAAAAGGGAACGGGGTTCCTCTACCTTGAGCAGCAAATTGTCTTTTGAAAGTTTGCACAATTGAGGTACCATTGGGCCATGAATATTCCGTGTCTGCAGAGTTATCAAACGCAAATATAACATCAACATCTCTGGCATTTTGAATAAGCGGATAAAAAGGAACATTTTGTAAATCCTCGCCGCCATCAACCAAAAACAATGTTTCATTGACTGAAATGTCCTGTGACTCACCATACTTTGATCCGAAAAAGGGGTTGGGCGCATATGCAGCTATATCGTATTGATCATAGCTCAAACCTGTAAGCAAGTCAGTCAAGATTGATTTGATTATATTATTGATATCATAACTTCCCAACTGAAGTACAATTTGATTAAATAACGATGAAGAAGTACCCATGATAAACCCTGCATTATCAAACCCCCGCACGCAATTGTTGGCACTACTTGGATTACCAGCATCCGCTTTTGAGCCCAAGTACTCAACATTAGTAAATGCCCTCAATGACCTGTCCCAAGAACCCAACTCATACGCCGAAATCTCAACAACAGTACTATTTTCATTAATAATAAATGTGTTTGGATCTCTTCCATTGGCTACAACCAAAAAATAAGGCATTGTGTGATCTTGAAAACTTGACAAGTTTTGTGCACTTGACCAAGTAATATTTTCTCCACCAGATGAATCTGGGAAAAACTGATGAGCCAAGGCTCTTCCCCAAATATCGGTGATTGTTGTGTTAAATCCAGCATCTGCTTTCGCTGTAATGGCCTGACGCAATCCATAATAGTAAGCAATAGTTTTATCGATACGAATTCCACTCGGATTAATTATAGAATCCTCCAATTGCCAGATTTCGGGGTTTTCCTTCAATATGTCTGCAACTGATATCCAGTTATTCATCACCAAACTTCCAACCAACCAGTTCCCGCCTGATAATCCGGTTAAATAGGTAGCCGATTGAAGCAACCCTCCTACCCCATGCTGGTTAGATTCCTCAAATCTGGAATCCGTTGCCAAAATCTGGCCTGCTCCACAAAGCATAGCTCGGTAACCACCTCCACTGAATGCTAATCCTATGGTTATATTGTGCTCATTAGCATTATCATTGACAAAAGACTCTGCGTCAAAGTCCGTAAGATTGGCTCTATTTTGTAAAAAATCAATTATGTTTTTGTTTGTGATTTCCTGTCGGCTTTTGATGTAGTTTCTCTCGTTATCCGATATACCGCTTGCTTCTCTTACTAGCGGCCCTGAGGGACAATTGGCATTATATGGTGCATACGGGTTGGAGCTACCAGTGCCTGCCGCTCCCGTTTCTGAAGAATTTTTTTCATCACCACCACCACCACCACCAAAGCCGTTTAATATATTTTCATACCAAGACTCGCTATCACTTGTTGTTGCTGCTGCTGTTGCTGTTCCCGAAGAGCTATTGTCTTCTCCGGAATCAAATGGCCACAACCCGTTCACTGGGGTAGATCCTATTAACACAAGGTAACATACGAGAACAGCTTTCATGGTGTCATATATTCCCAATGCCAAAAGAAAACAAAAAAACGTGGTGCAATGTTATTTGCAAAAAAAACCTACTTGCTACTTACAGCGAGAGTAAGTACCCTGAGCCCAGCTACTCTATAAAATATATAGCAATAATGAATTTAAACTAATCTTCTTGGCAAAAGTGAAAACAATCCTCTATTAAGCGAATGCTAAAAAAAAAAAAAGTCAAAATAGTTTGTTTCAACTCGGAAAATTATATTAAAGCAAAAATCAGCCAACAACGTATGACTAGCCAAAGAAAAAAAGAGGAAAAAGAGGTAATGACAGGTGGGGATGCAAGGAGTAGGTAATTTTTTGGGATCCACTTTACTACCTGTTCTGGTAATTATCCGGGGCAAAAAAACAAAGCTTTTCCGTACCTATAATGCACTTGACAATATATTCAGTCAGAACAAAACCGTTTCTACTTTTGGATTTCGCTTGTCTTTTCTTTTTTTTTTCTTTTTTTTTTCCTTCAATGTTTACTTAATAGGCAAGCCTCATTTAACGAGGCTTGATTAGTTTTTTCTCTTGTTTTTCCTGTAGAATCGAAGGAAATCTGTAAAATTGTAAACAGATGTTACATGTATATTAAGAGAGAGTGTTTATAATTGATGTATAACTCTATATCGTATATCTCTATATCGTATATCTCTATATCGTGTATATCTCTAATCGTGTATATCTCTATATCGTGTATATCTCTATATCGTGTATATCTCTATATCGTGTATATCTCTATATCGTGTATATCTCTATATCGTGTATATCTCTATATCGTGTATATCTCTATATCGTGTATATATGTTTTTAAAGGAAAAACTCTCATTCCCAAGATTTAGTATCTTCTAGTCTAATTCTCATTCCCAAGATTTAGTATCTTCTAGTCTAATTCTCATTCCCAAGATTTAGTATCTTCTAGTCTAATTCTCATTCCCAAGATTTAGTATCTTCTAGTCTAATTCTCATTCCCAAGATTTAGTATCTTCTAGTCTAATTCTCATTCCCAAGATTTAGTATCTTCTAGTCCCCTTTATAACCACAGGTATCATTCCACCAGTCAGAATTGTGAAATTCCGATGTTTAATAACGTTCAAGAAACATCTAATTGTACCAGCATGCGAATGAGTTGAAATAAATGTACTTTCCTCTGCTAAACTTTTATTGACTTTACCATCGGTATAACAATCCAGCTCAAACAATTGCTGTAAGAACTCATTTACCCTCACTGACTGTTCAATCATAGTTTCTCTTTTATCGTAGGTAAAGTATACGTCTTCCTCCTCTGTAATTCCATCAGTGTTATATCCAAATTTGCCAAACCTCTCATTGATTTTTGACTTTGAAGATCTCTTATCGCAAAGATTCAAGCCAATTGTCTCTCTGATTTTTTCAACAACTAGCGGATGTTTATCTTGTGGTTTCAAGTCCTTCCATGTGATTTGTAATGTTTTACAGGACCTCTGCAACGGCGATACGTAAAATTTGCTTGGAATCGGCGCTCCTTCGTTTAGTTCACTAACCCAAAACTGATGGTTTTCTTCTGCTTGCGCGATTCCCAACTCAGTTAACTCCGGATCCGGCGCATATCTAATACCATCAACTTCCTCCATTGAATGGTACTTTGCACTCCATGCCTCAATACCGTATTTTTCCACAACAAAGTTGTGGTATCCATTACCGTGTCGAGCAAGGAAGAGTAACTTGTATTCAACATTTTCTGGTGCAGATCTATTCATTTCAGAAAGCCTTGAAATTATTTCAGACCAGGGCTTGAGGCGTCCCATGTGATCAGTTGCATAATTGAAAACCTCATCGTTGGTATTGGGATCGCTCTGCTTGAAAAAACCTTGAACTACCTCAAAATCCCAGGGAAATTCTAATCGTCCTTGGTCGTTTCTCTTGGTTTTAAGCTTTTCCCACTCTTTATAGTATTGTTCCTGTTGAGCAGAACCTTCGTGAGCATCCGTATAATCATTATAGGTGGGAATTAAGAGTGACATATTGAAACAATTATTCTCGTTGACTTTGCTTCTTTCTTCCAGGTCTCGGTCAAGAGGTTGTAATGAAAAAAATTAGTAATTGGCGAGATCTGCAGCCTCTTTTATCCATCTAATATGATCTATCTAAATATCTATATGTATATGTATATACATATAGATGTGTTTTTCCCAAAACGGCAGCTTCTTCGGAGAAATCGCGCCCAGGATCTTGCACAAACGAAAAAGGGCTAACAACTAGTTTGTGAAAGCCATTTCTTTAAATTTTAATGTCTTCCCCCATGTACACTCACTCACTCACTCTCACACACGCCCTTGGGGCTTTGAGATATGCAATTAATTAGAAACATCCTTGTATCGTTAAAAGAGTAGGCACATTACTTATTGTAGCCATATAATAGCCATATACCTACAATAAAAAATGCATTACTGTATTATTAAGAGAGGTTTAAGATTCTTCTAGTTTTTACTAGTTGAGACTCTTACATGCCAAGCTCTATCAATGAGAGCTTGTCTTTTTAGTCTCTTCTTCTGTTACTGAGCTTGTTCTCCTTTTTTTTTCTTTATTGTGTATATATTTATATGTATGTATTTTTTTTTTTTCTTTTTTGCAGCTACGGTTGCTGGAAGCAGCTCCGGATTATCAACGTGCGTAACACAAAGCTAACACGACAAAAAATTGGCAACGTTTTTTATTCATTCTTCAGAGAAGTACAATATTTTCAATATACATCTATTTTGACATTCTTATCCCTCGTTCGATTTGAACGAGTTTTGCATTTTACAAATGGTTTTCTCTACATAACACAGACCTTTTTCTACATAACACAGACCTTTTTCTACATAACACAGACCTGTTTCATTTCTGTTACTGGTCTTTTTTTTTTCTTTTTTTTTTTTTTCCTCTTCTTTTCTCAACGGTTCTGTACTGGTTTCTTGATTTGAAACTTTGCCAAAATAGGAACGTGATCAGATGGAAAGTTTGCATCTGGAAAACCAATACAGTTTGCAGCATAATTCTCATCAACTTTTCCTAATAATCCTTTTACTTGTAAAGTTGATGTTGAATACCATATATAGTCGATATTATCCGTGAACGCAGGAGTGAGATTGGTAAACGGTAATTCACCCAAGGGCTCGTATGCGGATTTCAACTTGAATGGATGATGGAACCCGGATTCAGTGAACTTGCCATAATCCCTGTTTGCCATGTCATCGTGGTTCTTTGAGACTCCAGTGGAGAACAATTGGTAAACTGCTGATTCCTTAACTGAGTTGAAATCTCCACATACTACAATGGCGGAGTTCTTCACTTCTTCAGTAGAAGAGGCATGTTGGTATTTCTTTAATGTTCCCTGTAACTCTTCTAATAAAATACCAATTTGTAAAGCCTTGACATCATTAAAAGCGGGATCCCAGTGTAAATGTGTATTGACAAAGCAAATTTTCTCGCCGGTTTCTTTATGTTGTAGGTACAAAATCAAGGCAATGTTATCCTTATTCATAAACCTATTAAACAAATCTTTGGTCTTTTTGTATTTATCTGATCCCATGCAAACACTGTTGTACTCAAAGTTTTGTTTGTGCACTAAAGTAAACTTGTCAACTTTGTAGAAAGTTGCACAACCATCAACCTTTTTCGCATCTGTTTCACCCATGGTCTTTGATCTGGTCTTGTTGAAAAACAATCCCTTATAACCCTTCTGCGTCAAGAGTGGTTGCCAAAACTCATTGAATGTTTTCGTTTCAACCTCTTGCATACAAATGATATCAGTACCATACCCAACAATCTCCTTCTCCAAAAGACCTCTCCTATACTCCCACTCTAAAGCCCACGAAGGGGTAAACTTATACATCTTAGGCGTTGCATAATGCTGACACAAGGTGTTGTAGGACAACAAGGTGAAAACATTAGGTGGATTGTTATTCTCTTGCGTGTAAACTTCCTTTGCATCAACAACTTCACCGTCATCTTCAACTTGCAACCAAGGCCTTGCTTCTGGTGCTTTTGGAACGGCTTGTTGATCTCTTATAGCTGCGATAAGCGCCTTTGTACCTCTTTCTGCTAGCAAATTGGCAACGTTCAAATCCATCGGGTTTCCTTCAATCCCCAAAAATAAAAGCTCAATAAGGTTCCCAAAGGAACTAGGCAATGTTCTAATATTGTTGTCAAACAAATACAAAAACCTCAAATTAAAACATAACCCAAGTTCAAAGGGTATTTCACTTATTCTATTGTTTGATAAATCAAGATTCCTTAGACTTCTCAATTTGCTTATTGCAGGAGGTATAGTTGTTAGCTTGTTGTTGTTCAAATACAAAGACTCAAGGAAATCATACTGAAACAACTTTGGAGACAAGTTTACTAAGCCTTGTCCGCTCAAATCTAATTGACACCACAATTGCCTGCCTTGCGTTTTCAATCTCATTCGTTGCTCTTCCATTGAATTGTCATCAAGATCTTGGGTAATTTTCTTGTTGTGCAACAAAGCTGAGCTTGTTGTTGGAGTCTCGCTACTAGCCAGACTACTCCTCTTTTGCTCCTCTTCCTCTATGCTTGCTACAACTGCCTTTGTCGCTTCAATCAATCCAATGGACTTGGCATCGCTATAGGGGTTCTTCAACTTCCTTGAATTAGATGCATATTGCCTGGCGTAGGAATGTGGGATCTTAAATGATCTTGATATCTCGCACAATTGCTCTTGATATTGCCAGTGGTTGGTGTTGGGATTGTCAACATTCAACTTGTTATTTTTCGGTACTGGAGTTTGTATTTGCAATTGCTGCTGTTGGGAAACCTGTTGTTGTTGCTGCTGCTGCTGCTGCTGTTGCTGTTGCTTTTGCTGGCTCAGAAGTGCGTTTGTCTGTTGCTGGTTGTAGAACGGTTGCTGAAGATGTGGAAGTTGGCGTGGCAATTGTGGGTTCGATTTATAGGATTGCTGTAATTGCAGAGCTGTTCCACTAATGGAATGATTGTTGTTCCCAGTTGATTGGCCCGATTGGTCTTGTTGAAATGGAAAGTACAGTTGTTGTTGCTGTTGCTGTTGCTGTTGCTGCTGCTGCTGCTGCTGCTGTTGTAAAGATGGTTGGTTTCGTTGAAAACTGTTTTGAAACATACTTTGATCGGTGAAATTTTCATTAGGTTGATATCCTGTCCCGAGATTGGTTCCTGAGCTTTGTTGTTGTTGTGATAGTTGCTGCAGCTGTAAATGCGACTGGCCTTGATGGAGTTGCTGTAATAGTATTTGTTGTGCTTGCAAGTTGGACTGTGGTTGACTCTGGGTTTGTGAGTGCTGATACTTGCCGCCTATATTCATCTTTGCATCCATACCTGACCTCCACGCACTCTCTTTCACGGAGTATAGCCTTCTCTTTCCGATAGCCCTCCTTTCTTTAATAACCTTCTATTGTCTTTCCCGGCCCAATTACTCTTTCCCTTTCTCTCGTTCTCTCGTTCTCCCTTTCTCTCGTTCTCTCGCTGTTATTTTATCTTGCTGTTTCTTAAAACTAGTTATATTTGGACCAATTTGATTCGATATCTACCAAGTTCATGTATTTTACTGCTATACCAATTTACAATTAAGCTTAAAACTAGATCTGTTGTCGTCACCATTCAAGCTGTTGCAAATCAAATACCTTCCTTCTTCCATATAACAATCTCAACTCAAAGAAAAAGAAAAAAAATTATAATCAGTTTTTTTTTGCTGAAGAGATTAAAATCAGTTGAGCAAATTTGCACGACTCGATTTAGGTTAATATCAAGTTGATTAGCCTTGACTCATAGATTTCATTTATAGTTTTAGTCTTTTTGAAGAGTAGCTTATCTCTGCTGCTATAGGTATATGGTCTGATGGGAACTGTGAATTTGGGAACCCTTTCATTTTGAGACTTTTAAAGTAATTTTGATCTACTTCTCCTAATACTTTATGTATTTTCATCTCATTGCTAACTAGTATATGATCAATGACGCCACAATACGTTGGTGAAAAACTTGTAAAATGTAAATGATTAGACTTGATAAATGGTTCATATACGCTTAAGAAATTAAACGGATTTGTTATTTCACCCTCTTGACTAATCAAAGCATTGTTTTTACCATATTGGCGTCCCAAAAACTCTCGTGAGGATAATGTATCTATCTTGTTTCCTCGCAAAAGTTTGTAAACGTCTGATTGCGGATTGGAGTTTAGGTCACCAAGAAGAATAACACATGTGTCTTCTTCTCCATTGATAAAGCTTTCCAACTCATTTAAAAGGAGTTTTGTTTGTAGAACCTTGACGTCGTTGAATTTGGGCGACCAGTACAAATGCGTATTGGCAACAAAAACAACTCTTTTGGCTTGTTTGTCGTAAAGCCGAAGTGCCAATGCAACAGTGTTTCTAGGAACCAAGCGTTTCATCAAATCAGTTGTCAAGTTGTACTTCTCCTTATTCTCCATTACAATTTGACCAAAATTTATCCTCCTTTCACCAAGAACTTCAAATCTACGTGTATTAACAAATATACCAACACCATCCAATCCATCGTCCAAATGACGAAACCCCTGATTTAATGACGATTTTTGTACATAAAAACTTTGGTAATCAGAACTTGGAAAATCCCTGCTCCAAAAGCTTTTGTATATAGAATACTCCATTTCTTGAAAACACATTATATCGCATTTCAAATGTCTTATTGTCTTATTGATCAATGGGAACCGATGTTTATCCCAGTCAAGGTGGTCCTTGGGTAATTTGGAATACACATGTTTCCATATATAGTGTCTGGATAACAAGTTATACGACATAACTGAAAATTTCCTACCACCCTCATCGTCGTCATCACGACCTCCACTACTACTACTACTACTGTCATCATCGTCATCTTTACTACTACTATTACTACTATCACCTGTAGTTTCCTTTGTTAGAACCCAGGAACGGTACTTTAAAACGTCGTACTCATTATTTGTCATTTCTTGTATCTGATGTTTATGAATGGAAGAATAATCAATAGGTCTAAAAAATCGATTATCCAACAATCTCTGTAATGAGTTTCTATGCAAATAGCCCTCTCGTCGTAATACAAGATGCATTAACTCGAGTAAGCAAACACAGATAATAACTAAAACAATTCGATTATGAATTCCAAACAACTTTGACAAAATATAAATCGTTATCCCTCTTCTCGATGCTACAATTTGGGAGGGGGTATAGAATCTAGGTGACACTTTTAAGGTACCGGTTTTTTTTATTTTTTATTTTTTTATGAGTCAACAAATGTAACTCTTAAAACAAAAAAAAAAGAAAGAAGAGGGTCGATAATGGGTTAGCATTTCTAAACGTATGCAAGAGTGAACACAAACATGCACATAAACATGAACATGTTTTGTTGTCCCAAAAAGAAATTGGTTGCAAAGCTTATCCTTATCGTTGTAATATACAATCTCCCCGTATTTTTATTGTTCAACTCCCAAAGAGCGCTTAAAGGTTTTTCTAAACAATACGGAAAAAATAAAAAGATAAAAAAAAAAGATTCGCAACCACGAGGAAAGATTGACTAGGCAACTAATACAACATACCCAAAAGAAAGCAAACCCGTGTGTACAGATTTGAAACCATGCAAGTTTAACGTACTTTCGTCTCCAGGTGCTGTCAGGTTATGACCTACAAAATTTTGGTTCACAACGATAAAGAGAAGTAGTATAGCTCTTTTTTTTCTTTTTTTTTTCTCGAAACAATTTAAACAAAAAAAAAAAGCAAAATAATTAATGTACATTGAAATGTCAATAAAAATCCAAAATTAGTCATCTCTTCGCTACCTGTCTCCCTGTCTCCTTGTCTTCCTATCTCCTTGTCTCCTTGTCTCCTTGTCTCCCTATCTCCTTGTCTCCCTGTCTCCTTGTCTTCCTATCTCCTTGTCTCGCTGTCTCCTATTCTTCCACTCTCCCTGTCAGCTCAATTCTTTCTCCAATAGTTTAATTTGACGCGTTAACTCATTCCTGGTAATTTCTTGCTGCTTTAATACATAATTTAAGTGATTCATATAAACGACAGACTTGTTCAAAATAGTCGATTTGTTAGGCTTAGTTTCTTTCACTTTAATTGACCCAATCAAATCACTTAAATCATTAAAGTCTAGTGTGTTTTTCCTCTGCAACGTCTGCACAGCACAGAGCTGCGGATTCAATAAAGAAGGAGGTACAATCATCCCCAATTCTTTTATTCGCTCTTTTATTAAATCACGTCTTCGTCTTTCTACTGCATTATGAAATTCTCTGCGCCTTTTCAATTTCTCGTCTCTTGAAAGTTGTTTCGTGGGTACCGATAATTGAGACTCTTTTGACGCATTTGGTATCACTATTTGCTTTGAAGACCCAGGCATAGAGCTACTCAAATTAGATGACTGAGATGGTGGAGGAGATAGTGCTCCCCAATTTTCCTGCTTTATTCCGTGGTTCGGTATAGATGTGCTCATATTCGGTAGGGTACTGTTATCCAAATTCGGCTTGTTACTTCGGCTATTATATTGTGGCGGAGAATTCAAGTAAGACCCACTGTTAAAATCTGGAGAAACATATGACTGCGGATCTAGCTGAGGTGATAAATATGAACCAGGAAGGGGAATTTGCTTGCCGCCAGAATACGACGGACCGCTTATACTTCCGTGTCGTGATAACTCAGGGCTAAAAACGTCAGCATTCAGGTTTTGATCATAAGCATCTTCTGCAATCGATCGTAACGAATTGAAGTGGTTGCCTGATTTATTGGGTGGCGAAAAGTACTGCGGACTCAAAAATGAGCTCTCTTCGTAATTTTTGCCGGGAGAAATTAGTTCATCAAGATTTGAAGATTTGGGTATGGAGTTCGCAAGGGGGTGTGAATGCTGAAGTTGTGGTGATAAAGGCTGGGGCGATGAGCTTTCACAATGCGGAGAGTTACTATAATTATGTTCGTATTGTGGTATACTTAATTGAGGACCCAATATTGCCTGCGAAAATGCCATTTCATCGATAAATGGTTCGCTAGTAAAAGAACCAGGGTTTGTCCCAGAGAACGCATCTGTCTCTAGTACATATTGCTGCAGATTGGCTCGAGATTGAGGTTGAGATTGAGATTGAGATTTTTGTTGTTGTTGTTGTTGCAGTTGTTGTTGCTGCTGCTGCTGCTGTGGAGGTTGTGGTTGGGGCTGGCTATATGTAAATCCTATCGGACTCAAATAGTCATTACTTGACATTTGCGTGTTTGAATTGTAACCCAAAACTGATGAATTTGTGTTAAAATTGAAATCATTGTAATCTGCTGTATTTTGCTCCACCCTACTTGTGTAGTTTTGGTTTTCAATGTTAGCTGCACTATCTACTCTGTTCAAATCTAGGTTGAGAAAATTCTCATTTGGCAAATTTTCTTCAATGTTGGCATTGTTATCGAGTTGTGTTTGATTTTTATTCAATTCTAATGGATTGTAAACCAAGTCTGGCAAATTATCTATGTTTTCCTCGAGAAAGCTCAAGTCTCTTTGATTTGTTTTGTCTTCAAAAGACGGGAACTCAGTAGGGCTGTCTTTTAAATACTGTTCCATCGTGTAATTTCGCAAAATAAAAATCCTTAGCCCTCCAAGTTATATGTGCGTGTGATCTATCTTCCCTTGGGTGTAGTGGTTTCGCGTTTTTAAAGGATTATCGCAAGAGCCTTCAAAAACGGTTTTGGCTCTTTATAAATTGCAGGTTTGTCAACAGTTGCTTAACAAGTTCACTGAGGGGGCTCCGTTGCTTAACAAGTTCACTGAGGGGACTCCGTTGCTCAACAAGTTGACTGAGGGGACTCTGTTGCTCAACAAGTTCACTGAGGGGACTCTGTTGCTCAACAAGTTCACTGAGGGGGTTCCGTTGCTTAACAAGTTCACTGAGGGGGTTCCGTTGCTTAACAAGTTGACTGAGGGGGCTCCGTTGCTAAGTCACGCTGTAAAAAGAAGAATAAATTCTTTTCTTTCCTTTTCTCTTATTCTCCTTGAACTCAAGGCTTATCGAATACTTTACTCTCTGTTTCTCAATTATATGCTATACCTATCACACCAATTGAAAAGTATCTCCCCCACAAATTCCTTTACGCAACAATATTCGATTTTGACACCTTTTTGCTCTGTTGGTTTCAAGGCAGATAATCTATATTATCACTTCTTCTTTACTATGAGTTTTGATGTCTTGGTAATTTCGGTAGTAATTTTCTTTTTGGTTAAAAATACACTTGTCGCTAATTACACGACCTCGTTCGGCCAAAAAAAAAAATGCAACAAAGATATTGTGAGGTGTGGGATTAGATTAGGCGCCAGGATTGAGTCTAGAGCTTAAGCTTATCTTGAATTAAGCTGGTCGTCAACCTACGAGAGGTGATAAAAGGGTAAAAAAAAAATAGGAAAACAGTTTCACCAAAGGAGGGAAGTATAAACAAAGTTAAAAGGGGGGTAAAGCTATTTGGTAGGTGGAAACAAGGCTCAATCAGTACGAGCTATACGCACTAGTTTTCTTTTTTTATTTTTTTTTTGTTTTTTTTGGGGGGAGGGCCATTATATCATAGACAATAATACAAAGGGGAGAGGCAATTATGTCTAACGAAGAGAGTGCATTTAGACAGCTGTTTCAAAACTGGAACGCGAGCTTTAATGAAGCGACAAGAGGGAATCGACCAGTGCTAGCCGAATGGTCTGATTATTTTAGAACTGGGGCTAATGGTCTTTATAGCAGATTACCCACTTCTGTGCAAGATCTTACAGGTGGCGTAAACGAAAATAGTGTATCTGAGCCTGCGTGGTTCCAGTTATCGAGACTAGAACGGTTGATTGGGTTTGCATGTTGTTTTGGGGCTTCCATGTTGTGTTTCATCTTGTGTTTTTTTATGTTTCCCGTCTTGGCGTTACGACCAAGGAAGTTTGGCTTGTTATGGTCAGGAGGCTCACTATTATTTCTTGTTTCCTTTGGGATTTTGCAGGGTCCATATAACTATGTGCTACACCTAATATCTCGGGACAGAATAGTTTTCACTACGGTATTCTTCGCCTCCATATTGTTGACTATCTATTCCAGTGTAATATTGAAGAGTAGCATATTGACGATTTTTACTAGTATTATTGAGATATTGGCTGTTTTATACTATACTGTGAGCTATTTTCCATTTGGGGCATCGACACTTACATTTTTCACAAGCTATATAGCAGGCTACGCTGGTGGGTTAATTGGCGGATTATTATAAAAAGCACATATACAAGCTTCAAGTTTTCTTTTACAACTTTTCATTCTCAGCAGCAGTTTCCAACTCTTTTTTCAATTGTTCATGTAATTTGCCCAATTTCTCAAAATCTGTAGGTTGTGCTGGCCAGCCAACGCCCAATCCTTCTTCATCGTTTCTCTTGGGTATCAAATGAAAGTGCACATGGTCAACAACTTGATGAGCTATTCTTCCATTATTCTGCAAGATGTTGTAGCCTTCACCATCAGGGGTATTGTTTTGGTCCAATTTCAATGCTCTGGTCAATTTCTTCATCACGGGCAAGATATCACTCAAATGCTCATCTGGAATGTTGTGCAATTTGGCACCGTGATACTTTGGGATGACCAAGATGTGCCCTTCGGCAGTTGGTTGAATGTCCAAAAAGGAGTAGCTGAGTTTAGTTTCGATTAATTTAAGAGAAGGAATTTCTCCTTTAATGATTTTACAAAAGATACAAGATGCGTTTGATGACATTGTTATATGGGGAAAATAACGTCCAAGGTAGAATACCAAATAGGTATATAAGAATGGAGAATGTACAATTTTAGGAAATTTTCTTTGAGTAAGCGCACAGACTTGATAATGTAGCTACCACCTGCCAAGGCGACGACTAAAGCGACACTATTGAGCAAAGCGACACTATCGAGCAAAGCGACACTATCGAGCAAAGCGAGATAGTGGAGCACATTGACTAGAGACATTATCGAGCAAAGCGAGATGGTGTCGCTTTAGTCGATAGTGGGGTACATTGATTAGAAGCACTCATCACACTCTTTTTTTTACCATCACACTTTTCATTTTACCAGCAGCACTGACAGGTTCTAGTCAAGCTGTTTATAGAGTAGAGATGGGGCCGTTGATACTACATACTGGCTCCACTAGCTCGCTTCGCTCGCTAAGTAGATTTACCTATATAAATATCTCAAAAACCTTTATTCAGCAAGCAAACTCAATATTGCCAACTAATATAGCCTCAACTACAATCTCCTCCCACACTCTAGCTCACTTTCTTCGTCTAGAACCATCCGCATCCATATTGAATACTGCCCACTCCTCTATCTACGTCTTTCTTTTTTTCTCTCACCCTTCTTGTCTCGCCCTTCTTGTCTCACCTAGTACTTCTCACCTGGTACCTCTCGCCATTTTTTTATTTTTACTTTTTCCCCTTTATAGTTTTCCCCTTTGCTTTCTCGCCTTTATAGTAATGAACACACACTCATTTCCACGTTTTTAAGGCTGTTTTATGCAATTTGCCATCAAACAAGAAAGAGAAAGAGGGAGAACAAAAAAAAAAAAGATTTGATACTTGAAACATTTTATCAATTATATATACTTTATTTTTTTATATACTTGCTGAGAGGTTAGAGAATTAAACAGTTTTTCACAATGGCTGGAGAGGAAGATCATAAGAAACAACATTTCGATGCATCTGGAGCATCAGCTACTGAGGATAAGACTGCTACTGCCATTTTGAGGAGGAAGAAGAAAGATAATGCTTTGGTCGTTGATGATGCCACCAACGATGACAATTCCGTCATCACAATGTCTTCTAACACAATGGAGCTTTTGCAGTTGTTCAGAGGCGATACCGTGTTGGTCAAGGGTAAAAAGAGAAAAGATACTGTTTTAATCGTTTTGGCCGACGATGATATGGAGGATGGTGTGGCAAGAATCAACCGTTGCGTGCGTAACAACTTGCGTGTTAGATTGAGTGACATTGTCACAGTGCATCCTTGTCCCGATATCAAGTACGCAAACAGAATCTCGGTTTTGCCTATTGCTGATACCGTTGAAGGTATCACGGGCTCCTTGTTTGATCTATACTTGAAACCGTATTTCGTTGAAGCTTACAGACCAGTGAGAAAGGGGGACTATTTCACAGTTAGGGGCGGTATGAGGCAGGTTGAGTTCAAGGTTGTTGAGGTTGATCCCGAGGAAATTGCTATTGTTGCTCAAGATACAATCATACATTGCGAAGGCGAACCCATCAATCGTGAAGATGATGAGAATAATATGAACGAGGTTGGTTATGACGATATCGGTGGATGCAAAAAACAAATGGCCCAAATAAGGGAATTGGTCGAGTTGCCATTAAGGCACCCTCAGTTGTTCAAGTCAATTGGAATCAAGCCACCAAAGGGTATCTTGATGTATGGTCCTCCCGGTACAGGTAAGACCATAATGGCACGAGCTGTTGCCAATGAAACTGGGGCATTCTTCTTTTTGATCAATGGACCGGAAATCATGTCCAAGATGGCTGGAGAATCCGAATCGAATTTGAGAAAGGCATTTGAAGAAGCCGAAAAGAATTCACCTTCAATTATATTTATCGATGAAATCGATTCGATTGCTCCAAAAAGAGACAAGACAAACGGTGAAGTGGAAAGGAGAGTTGTGTCACAATTGTTGACACTTATGGATGGTATGAAGGCTAGAGCAAACGTTGTGGTAATTGCCGCTACAAATAGACCAAACTCGATTGATCCAGCTTTAAGAAGATTTGGTAGATTTGATAGAGAAGTTGATATTGGAGTTCCCGATGCAGAAGGACGTTTAGAAATTTTGAGAATCCATACCAAGAATATGAAATTAGCTGACGACGTTGATTTGGAAGCTATCGCTGCGGAAACTCATGGATTTGTTGGAGCCGATGTTGCCTCGTTATGTTCTGAAGCTGCTATGCAGCAAATCCGTGAAAAAATGGATCTCATTGATTTGGAAGAGGATACTATTGATACTGAAGTTTTGAACTCCTTGGGGGTTACCCAAGATAACTTTAGATTTGCACTTGGGAACTCCAATCCTTCTGCATTACGTGAAACAGTTGTTGAAAATGTTAATGTTACATGGGACGACATTGGTGGTTTGGATAATATCAAGAATGAGTTGAAAGAAACCGTTGAGTACCCAGTGTTGCATCCAGAACAATACCAAAAATTCGGTTTGGCCCCAACAAAAGGTGTTTTGTTTTTTGGACCACCGGGAACTGGTAAAACCTTGTTGGCCAAGGCTGTTGCAACAGAAGTTTCTGCAAACTTTATCAGTGTAAAAGGTCCAGAGTTGTTGAGTATGTGGTATGGTGAATCTGAATCTAACATTCGTGATATTTTTGATAAGGCTAGGGCGGCTGCTCCAACTGTTGTCTTTTTGGATGAGTTGGATTCCATTGCTAAATCTAGAGGGGGTTCACAAGGAGATGCTGGCGGTGCATCTGACAGAGTCGTTAATCAGTTGTTGACTGAGATGGACGGAATGAATGCCAAAAAGAATGTTTTTGTTATTGGAGCAACCAACAGACCAGACCAAATCGATCCAGCATTATTACGTCCTGGAAGATTAGATCAATTAATCTATGTTCCATTGCCAGATGAAGCTGCAAGATTGTCCATATTACAAGCGCAATTGAGAAACACGCCATTAGAACCTGGTTTGGACTTGAAGGAGATTGCCAAGATCACCCACGGGTTCTCGGGTGCTGATTTGTCGTATATTGTTCAAAGATCAGCCAAATTTGCAATTAAAGATTCCATTGAAGCTCAAGCAAGACTCAATAAAGCCAAGGAAGCAAAAGCTGAAGCAAAAACCGAGGATATTGATATGAAAGAGGGAGGAGAAGAAGAGGAAGAAGAAGAAGACCCAGTTCCATATATCACAAGATCTCATGTTGAAGAGGCTATGAAGACAGCAAAGAGATCTGTTTCAGATGCTGATTTACGTCGTTACGAAGCTTATGCTCAGCAATTGCAAGCTTCAAGAGGTCAATTTGCCAATTTTAGATTTAATGAAAACAGTGGTTTTTCTGAGGGAGGAGCAAACTCAAACTCTGGAGCTGCTTTTGGCAGTGTTGAAGAAGAAGATGACTTGTACAGTTAGAAATGGTTTGCCAATTTTAGATTTAAAGAAAACAGTGGTTTTTCTGAGGGAGGAGCAAACTCAAACTCTGGAGCTGCTTTTGGCAGTGTTGAAGAAGAAGATGACTTGTACAGTTAGAAATGGTTTGCCAATTTTAGATTTAAAGAAAACAGTGGTTTTTCTGAGGGAGGAGCAAACTCAAACTCTGGAGCTGCTTTTGGCAGTGTTGAAGAAGAAGATGACTTGTACAGTTAGAAATGGTTTGCCAATTTTAGATTTAAAGAAAACAGTGGTTTTTCTGAGGGAGGAGCAAACTCAAACTCTGGAGCTGCTTTTGGCAGTGTTGAAGAAGAAGATGACTTGTACAGTTAGAAATGGTTTGCCAATTTTAGATTTAAAGAAAACAGTGGTTTTTCTGAGGGAGGAGCAAACTCAAACTCTGGAGCTGCTTTTGGCAGTGTTGAAGAAGAAGATGACTTGTACAGTTAGAAATGGGAATGGAAAAAAAAAAAAAGAGGAGGCAAAGAACATGAAACAAATCAAACTAAAAGAAGTACTAGGAGGTGGTTATTATTATTTTGTTTTGTTTTGTTTTTACAATATATATATATATATATATATATATACTCTGTGTATTAAAATTAAAGAAATACCAATAAATACATCCCTTATAATATATCGATACACCAAATCTTCCTTTTCCTTTTTGTTAGATTGGGTGATTAAATCTTGTAGTTCAGCTCGTCAACGCCATCCATCTTTTTAGGCAATCTAACAGCAATTCCGATTGGAAAGATATCGACATGGTTAATGTCCCATACTCCCTCTTTATAATAGATGTCCTTTTTCAAAAAATCAATAATCTCTTGTTTGTTATCAGCAACTAAATGGAAAGAACTTCCTGCGAATTTGGTTTTAGACTCATCCGTGTAAATTGCGCCTGCTGAACGAACTGGATTGGGGACATTGGCAGGAATATCTTTTACATGTTGAGCGCGGACTTTTGAACGATCAGCATTTGGAAGATCGTAAATTGTAACCAAGTATTCTGTAGACATCTTACGTGCTGTTGTTAATGTTGTTGTTCTAGGTGACAAGGAACGAATTGATTTTGAAAATGTTTGTTTGGATAATTGCAAAAACATACAAATCAACAAGAACAAGAAGGGGTGGGTGGGTCAATGGATGGTTCTGTGCCCGTGGTGGTTTAGTAGCGGCGTGTAAGAAATACAATTCAAAATTTCGATTGTTCCAAAATACGTTAAATGGGAAAGAGAAACTATTGAGCAAAGCGACACTATCGAGCAGAGCGAGATAGTGGAGCACATTGACTAATGAAACTATGTCTCTCTGCTCGATAGTAAAGCACATTGACTAATGACACTATATCTCTCTGCTCGATAGTAAAGCACATTGACTAATGACACTATATCTCTCTGCTCGATAGTAAAGCACATTGACTAATGACACTATATCTCTCTGCTCGATAGTAAAGCACATTGACTAATGACACTATATCTCTCTGCTCGATAGTAAAGCACATTGACTAATGACACTATATCTCTCTGCTCGATAGTGGAGCACATTGACTAATGACACTATATCTCTCTGCTCGATAGTGGAGCACATTGACTAATGACACTATATCTCTCTGCTCGATAGTGGAGCACATTGACTAATGACACTATATCTCTCTGCTCGATAGTGGAGCACATTGACTAATGACACTATATCTCTCTGCTCGATAGTGGAGCACATTGACTAATGACACTATATCTCTCTGCTCGATAGTGTTGTAACAAGCTAAAAGAGAGAGAGGGGGGAAGCTACGTGTGTATAATAATCAAAGGTGCATCTCTACTGGGTGTTGCTCCACTACCTCGCTCAATTTGATTATTAATGAGACAATCTTGACTATGACTAAAATCTCTTATTGTTAGGGGAACCAAATCTAAAGTAAGTAGAGGTAGATTAAAGAGGTTAGTAGTGGAGTAGTATTAGTGTTGAAACTTGTAGTCACTATCAAGCAGAAGGAGATAGTAGAGCACATTGACTAATTTATCCCTTGGACTCTTTTTGTAAGCTATAATCTACTCTCTACTTACTTTCTCTATCTATTCTTTATAAACTGACGAGCATAAAATATCTCGCTCTGCTCGATAGTCACTATATATTATTGAAAAGAAATTGGTACCAAATTGAGAAGAAATTGTTCAAAATAGTAAACAAAAGTCTCGTTCCTTGTCAATTTACAACGTAAAGCCTATTACTTTAAAAACAAAAGTAGAATATAGAGCCCTGAAAGTGAATTGGGCTTCATTGCAGATAGAGCCTCAATATGTAATGAGCTTCAATGTGAAAAATCGAGTAAAAAAAAAAAACCCAATGAAAAAGATGAGAAAAAATTAGGCGTTGGTAAAAACTATTTTCATATAAATCACGGATCCCATAAACCATGTCCAATATATTGGAAAAATCGCTAGACGACATAATTGGCGAAAAAGGAAGTCAAAGAAAGTTTATACCCACAAGGAGAAGAGGGTTGTCGCTGTCTCGCCGCTCAAACAATAATGGTCACCCATATAGGAGACATCCACCCTTACCCCATCGAGGAGTCGCAGACGTTTATATTCCACGAGCTACTTCCTCCTCCTCCTCCTCCTCGTCTGTTCCTAGGGATGTGCTACAAATGGCAGATGGACGTCCCACATTACGTTTGAAAAACATTCATCCTGAATTGAACGGTGAGGATTTGAATAAATTATTCAGTTCTATTAACGACGTTGATTTTATCAAGTTCGACGAAGAGAATGATACAGTTGCATATATTTGTTTCCAAAATGACTGCGAAAGAAGTAATAGGGCGGCTATAGAGAAGTATGATGGGAAAAAAGCCATGGGTAAGATTTTGATTGTTGAAAATGCTGTCAATATGAGTTTGGCGGAACGGATCACTGTTGCTCCTTCTAGAAATACTGATATATTTACAAGAGATATTGGTGATAGAGGCCTGGGTACTAGTGGAAGAAGTCGAAGAGGAAGAGGCAGAGGTGGGTTGCATGGAAGAGGAAGAGGACGAGGAAGCCATCGCTTTGGACCAAAGAAAAGTGCCGAGGACTTGGATAAGGAGTTGAATGAATATATGGGCCAAAATGGTGATGAGCAAGAATCAATGGCGGCCATTGAGCAAGCTCAGGAAGAAATGAATATAGATTGAGCTATACTCTAAAACAAACAATTGTGCATTACACCAATATGGTGTTGAAACGAGCCACCCACCGCAAAATTGTATCAAGTAAGTAAATAAGTAAATAAATAAATAAATAAATATATTAAAAGAAATAAATCTAATGTATATACGTATATAAAGATAAGTCAACCCATATCTTGAGTCAATTCAACCATGTTTACATATATTCGTCTTGTTCTTTTTCTAAATGTCTTTCCAAAATACAAGAATGGGATGATACATGCAATAGTGACAAAATCGATAACTGCCAATGCAATGTACGTGTTTGCTGTGCCTGAGTTATCTAACCAATAGGAACATACAAAGGTGAAAATACAAGCTAATGTATTATTGATAATTGAAACCCCAACCATACCCTGTATAACAATGTCAGGGTAAGCATCCATCAAATAGGACATCGCAGTATCACCAATTGAACCCCAACCAAACCCAATAAAACCCAAACCCACATAAATGCATTGCCAGGGCCATTCCTTTTCTGCTCCAACCCCAAACATAATCAATCCAGCTGGTGATACAATCAAGGTAATGAAAAGCAAGTAGAGTCTATATTCAGGTTCCATCACACCATTGTGTCTCTTGGCTATCCAAACAACATGTTTATCTGAAAATACTCCTGACATAATACACCCGATTACAGCACCAATCAATGTGGCAACATTCATCACGGCAACCCCAGTATTACTCTTATTCCACGGTGGGTCGTAAAAAAAAGTGTCCTGAGTGGTTAAAAAGAAAGTCATATAAGCATCTTGTAACCCCCATAATATTCCCGACAACCAAACGGCTGGCAATGTAAATACTTTAAAGTAGATGAGAAACCTCTCAAGGTATTGCTTGATACCGAGACCCTTCAAGTACGGAGCAGGTGTGATCAAAGCAATGCGTTTATGGTATGATTTCGGTACTTCTTTACGAGACTCATCATCAGCAGCCTTGGTTATCTCTTTAACAGATTCGTGACTATGCGTACCAAGAATATTGTTTTGCTTTGTTGATAAAGAATCTTCACCCTCGATTTCAGTTTCACTCCCACTCCCCATCTCACCATGTAAATTCTTTTCTGAATCTTGCATAATCTTCTTAACAACAACAACAGTGGAGCTGTCTACCTTGTTATACGATTGTCTATCAAATACAGTTTCCTCGCATCCAAAGAAAATGACAATAACGGAGACACCGCAAATAATGGCACCCCACCATCCAACCCATCTAAAACTCATGTTCATAGAAATGATTTCGGCAATTAAGGGTCCCAAAAACGTACCTACTGAAGTGGCCAAAATGTATATGGTTAAAACACTGCCCAAATCATTTTGAAAAAATACATCACTCAAGCTTTGTTGCACTTGAGCTTCGGCACATGACTCCAGAATACCAACAAACATTTGCGACCAAATGGTATCTGATGTTCGTTTACTAAGAGCAAACCATACACAACCCAAAGTACCACATATTAGACAAATAAGATATGTGATGCGTCTGCCATACAAGGACGAAGCTGGTGCAAAAAACATACATGACCAACCAATAAATATAAAAAGCACCCCTGCCCCCGTGTTCATTGCGTCATAGGATATGCCATAATGTTCGTTTAAGGAATCTTGAGTTGCTCCAGCATCGTTTGAAGTTGCTGCTGTGAGAGCAGTGATGAATGATAGTAATGACAAGTGCCATAATTTCCTTGGTTTTGACCAGTTTAATGGGTCATTGGGAGACTCCGTTGGTTGTGGGATAAGAACAAGACCGTGTCTGTCACGCTTGTTTGAGATAACGGAGTCTGCATCATGAGGACGTTTTCCTGTTAGGATATTTGTAGTACCGGGAATAAAATTGTCACCGTAATATTCGGCAGAAACAGTGTTCATCTCCACTTCTGCAAAGCTTCAATAGGTTCAGTTTGTCAACAAAAATCGCAGGTCAGCAAATGTATAGCTCAATGATAATACACAAGGTCTCTAAAATACACGTTTTCTGTCTATAAATATGTCAACTTGATGATGACATCGTGTGACTTCGTTATTGGGGGAAAAAAATAAAAAAAAAAAAACAGATTTTTCAATGAATTTATAGAAAAAAAACCCTGGTTTTTTTCGTGATTTATATAGTTGTTTGCTACTGACTATTCTTGAAGCTTCCTTGTCTAAGCTTTTCTAGTTAAACTTTTTTTTTTATGCTATAGTTTGGTTGTTCTTCCTGTAATTGACAAGTAAATATAATCTGAGATGACTTGATGCTTCTCTAATTTCTTAAAGGAAAAAAGAATAAAAAAAAAAAAAAAGAAAGAAAAAAAAAGGAAATGTTTTTTGCTCCATGAATTCCTTTTTATTTCCATTTTAGTTTGTTTGCAATCTAGTAAACTGAAAACTCAGATAAGGTTAATTAACGGCATAATATTGAAAAAAGCCCTCCTAATAGCCCTCCCAAAAAGCCCCTATCCTTAGAGTTATCTTTGAAAACTCTCCCAAATTATTTCCTTTTTCTTTTTGTTTTTTCCCAAAGACAGGCTTTTTTGCCTGCACCCAAAGAGGTTTTGACTATTTTGTATCAAATAAATATGCAGTTTCTTTTTTTTTTTTTTTTTTTGTTTTAGTGTTTTTACGGGCTTACCTCTATATTTTACCCATGCTCTTTTAGTCAAAGTTAAAGATCGACCGTTTACCCGTTACACGGTTGTTGCTGTTGTGCTTGCTGTTGTTCTTTTATCTGTTGCTCTTTTTGCTGCTGCTGTTGTTGTTGATTCTTTTTCCATTCTAAAAGTGGTGCCAATTCTTCGATTTTGCCCGACTTGTGCTGTATAAAGGAATGCTCCAATAATTCGTCAGTAGTAGCTCTATATCTAACATCAACACATAAACAAATGGATAGAAACTTCTTGATAGAATTACTCAATAACTCTGGTTTTTTTAACTTGGGCGTACCATTGGTGGCAATAAGATATAATGCCTTTAAGGGCTCTTCATTCAAATATGGTGGCTCTCCTTCTATCATCTCAATAGTCATTATACCAAGCGACCAGACATCAACCTTCTCATCATACTCCTTCTGTTTAACAACTTCAGGCGCCATCCAATATGGAGTTCCAACCATGGTTGCTCTTTTGTTCCTTTGATCGGTTAATTTAGCACAAAATCCAAAATCAGTAATCTTTACGTTTCCGTGTGCATCCAAGAGAACATTGTCCGATTTGATATCCCTGTGAATTATGTGCTTCTTGTGTAAATGTTGTAATCCCTTCAATGTCTCAAAACATATCGTGGCAATTTGTTTCTCACTTAGTTTGAAATCATTATTTTCAATGATTTCCGTTAATGAGCCTCCTTCCATATACTCCATGATGACCCACAATTCCGTATCCTTGCGCAAATAGGAGTCCAAGAAATTCACAATATTCTTATGTTGGCTGTCCTTCATTACTAATATCTCATTGATAATAAGCTCTTTGCGTGGTTGCACATTCAAATCCATTTGTTTGATTGCAATCTTCTTGCGCTCAGATATCATCTCTGCCAAATAAACGTTTCCACTTGCACCCTGCCCTGCTTTTTCGATAATTCTAAATAGCGGGATGGGGTCATTGCTGTTGACTACTGTCTTCAATTTCGCAAGCACTTGCAAGTCATTCAACCTCTCTCTTTCCTTTTTCAATTGTTTGGCTCCTTTAGTCACAGCTGGACCGGTTGGAGCTGGTTGAACACCATTCTTGGATTTTTCAAACGGTTGGGCTTTTGCTTTCAACTGTAGTGACTTAATAGGCTCAATTATTGGGTTTAATGGTTTCGTTACCAGATGAGAGACACCGGTAGGACCACTAAAAGGAGCTTGTTGTTGTTGATGGTGCGGTGGTGGTGGCTTTTGCTGTTGCTGCTGTTGAGTGCGGATTGGGGGGATAGCTGTAACAGAAGTGTTAGCAGTGGTGGGAATATTTCTATCTTTGTCTTTGTCTTTGTCAAAATGTAATGATGGATTTATCAGCTGTTTATTTTGCACTTCATTTGTATTTTCCTTATTACTTACAAAAGGAGCTGTACCTTTCTCGATTCTAATTTCAGAATGTATATTGTTGGCTAAATATTTATTGTTGAAGTTTGATCCAAGTGATGGTGGTTTTGGTGGAGACTGTCTAGGCATTGTAGAGCTTGGCTGTTGGTTTAGCGTATGAATTTCATGTTTTAAATTGCTTGAGGCCAACGGTGGTGGTGGTGGAGCTCTTCTCACTGCAATGAGGTTTTCATCTTTGTGGCTATTATTTAAAGTCTCGGATTTGTCTAGCAAGCTAGTCAAAGGTGAATAGTTTCTGTTTTCAGGCACATTGTTGCCTGCTTGGTTCGAGTTGTGAGGAATTGGTGGCTTTGGAGCCGCTCTACTTGGCTTGAATTGAGTAGTATTGCTCTTTGGAGGAGGTTTCGTCCATTCTTGTAGATTCGAGTTTGTATTCTTGTCCTCCATACTGGAGATCTTAATGTTATTGGTGTTGTTGTTGTTGTTGTTATTGTTATTGTTATTGTTATTGTTGTTGTTATTGTTGTTGTTGTTGTTCTTGTAGTTAATGTTACTAATCACAGGCGATCCAATTGGTGTTCCTGCATTAGATCCTCCATTTATGTCTGAATAAAATTCCAAAACCTCGATAACGGCAACTGGATCCTTTTTCCAATCTTCGTTTGTAATTTTTGAATGTTGTAACAAACTTTTCCAAGTTTCAGGTAAGCCGGTGAAATTACCGCTAGCTGGGTCAAATCCTACATGGACTTTATGGGTAAAGTTAATTGGGCTTGAAACACTCGAGTTGCCTCCATTGAGTAGTGATGAGCCTCCTGTATTCAAATTTGTCGAGACACTCAAAGGCGATAGCAGGGACGTGAAATTGAAACCTGAAGATGATTGTGAAGACACGACAGTTGATGAAGCCAACACCGACGATGACGATTGGCCAATCTGTACCGAAGGACACCTTGCAGCGAAAACATTTAGCCAGTCCAAATAATCGTTGCTTGTCTTTACCGATATCAAAATCGATCTTCCGTTATTCTTTGGTACAATTTCAAAAGATTGCGCTGTTCTATTATGACCCGTTTGTGGTTTCAAGTGAATAGTGCTTATTAAATTCAAGGGAAACGATAAATCCGGTATTGAGCTCTCTTGAGGACTAGGCTCTGACTTGTAGAAATTGAGAGTTCTATCGTTGATACTCATAAACCGTTTGTTCCATCTGAAAGAAGTGAATAACCCGTCGTCTTTGACATGCACCCATCCTGAATGACGTTTGCTCAAGTTCAAATTCAAATCGATAGGCCTGAGCAGTGAATTTGTACCTATTGCAGCAGCTCCAATGACTGAGGAGTTCAAGTTTGAGCTTAGGCCATTTTTGACTATAGGCGGCGGAGGAGCTCTTCTGTGATTTTTCAAATCTGACGTATAAACACTAGACATAACTTGACTTCACTTGAGCTGCTCCAAAAATGATAAACACGTGAATGAGAAGACGACAAGGTAAAAGGATATTGAAAAAAAGTAATAAAAAAGTAAGAAAGTAAGTGGTGTTTTTTTTTTTTTTTCAGTAGCGGCTGTCTCTATGTAGTGGACCCTATGTAGTGGCTGTCTCTGTGAGAAAATATCTCTGTGTAGTGGCTGTCTCTAAGTAGTGGCTGTCTCTAAGTAGTGGCTGTCTCTAAGTAGTGGCTGTTTCTGTGTAAAAGGCTGACTCCTTCCTAAAGTGGGGGGGGGGGGTCTTGTACACTATTTGAAACATGAATTTTTTCAAGGGTGTTTTCGATTCATAATAAAATTTTAATTAATAAAGGAGAAAAAGTAGTGTGTGTGTATGTATGCGTATATTAATAAAAATTACCTATAACTTTAACAATAAAACTTTATAGAGAGAATTGGATAAAGGAAAAGTTTACTACAATGGAATAAAACAAGGGTGAAACTGGTAGTCAACTCTGTTTATGGGACAAAATGAGAGTAGATGGTTGTAAAGAAAGAAAAATGGGACAAGGGTAAAGGGTAAAGTGTGGAGGGAAAAGGGTAAAAGGTGGAGGGAAAAGGGTAAAGTGTGGAGGGAAAAGGGTAAAAGGCGGAGGGAAAAGGGTAAAAGGTGGAGGGAAAAGGGTAAAAGGTGGAGGGAAAAGGGGACAGGGAAAGAAGAGGGGTGTTTTAGCGGTATGGTTGTAGTGACTTAAAGTGTATATTGGCATATTTGAATCACTCGGTTTAGAAAAAATGCCAATAGTAAATAAAAAAATATATATATATCTGATTCGCATTGATGTCCAACACCGAGAAATGAAATTTAGCGAGATAAATTAAATTAATTTGCCGAGCTTAGATACAATTTGTCGATACAATTTGTCGAGCTATATTTTTAGTTACACATCTCTGATAAGCCATGACTCTTTTAACCTTACAACCTATGTTTCCACATCATGTGTTTGAACCTTTTAGCCTATGCTTTTCTTACAGCCTATGTTTTCACATCATGTGTTGCAGCCTGTGTTTTCACATCATGTGTTTGGTTTTCGTTTTGAAGAAAAAATTTATCGTTGTTACAATGACGAAAATTTCCCTTTACACTAAGGCGGCTATCACCGTCAATATCACCAACGTTGAACCGAAAATGTAAAAATTGACTCGATTGGGAAATAGGTTTGACGCGTGTCGAAAAATAAATAATTAATTTTAAAAAAAAAAAAAAAAAAAAAAATTGTTACTGAAAAGTCACCTATAAACTGGCTTTACAGATAATGCAACAAGATAGTTGCAGTTAAACCCGTAAATTGTCATTGTCACTCTTCATCGTCGACTCGACTCAATACCGACCACGTGCATCATCGACCTACTCCCTTTTTTGTCTCTTTAATAATTTCCTAGCTATATCCTTTACACTATCTGAATCGGTCTTTGTTTTCCTTTCCTTCTTACTCAATTGGGTCAATCCATCTTTTGCTTCAAAATTCTTTTTTCTATTAGATCTTTCCCTTAAAATCTTCTTCATTGTTTCTGTTTGTTTATACTCACTACTAGTAGGGTCTATGGCATATTCATGATCTTCAAAAATCTCACTAAATCTCGGATCATTTAAATTGGGCTCAAAATTATCCTGGATCATCTCATTGTCAATATTCTTTCTCTTTTTCGATTTTTTGTTCTTTTTCGATTTTTCGTGTTTCAACACATCCTTGATGTTAAAATGCTCACCCACTTGGTCGTTGTCCATTGTTACAAGCTCCAACTCAGCTTTTTGCTTTAGGGAAAGCTCTTTCAGCAACTTCCCCTTATTCTTCGTCTTATTACCAGACTTTTCAATATTACCCGCATCTGTAGCGTCCTCCCCATCTGGTCCACCTTGTTGTTTTTCTTTGAATTTGTTAAGTCGTCTTTGACGCCTCTCTTTTTCTTTTCGCTTATATGCATCGATGGTAGACTCTTCCTTCTTGTTCTCCTCCTCCTCATCCTCATCGTCGTCATTCTTTTCCTTTAATCCGGGATCAAAAGTGATTTCCAAATCAATATCATCTTCCTCTTCATTTCTTTTCCCAAATTTTGGAAATGTATCTCCTAATAAGCTTTGATATTTGCTCTTTGCACTAACACCCTCGTTGTCTATTTCTTCGCTTTCGGAATCACTTGCTAAATAAGCCTTAAAATCATTATCCTCTATTTCTTTTTGGGACAAGGTCCTCGATGATAAAGCGTTACGCTCTTTTGGTGTTTCGTCCCACGTCAACTTGACTTTTGAATGTTGTAAGGCATCAGTCACAAATCTGGAATCAGGACGATAGTTCGCCAGAACATGATCACAGCGATCCTTAGCTTCCTCTTCGTTGAATGTCATATCTTCCGGAATGTACCGGAGATCAAATATATTAGCCGTAGATTCATATTCGGTACCATCCACTTGTTGGTATATACTTTGAGATGTATGAACAGAATCACACTCAACCACTGCATAATAGTATCTCAACCTCTGCAACTGGTACCAGCGTAGAGCCTTACTATCATAGTCTTCCTTCCCGTCATCTTGTTCGTAAAGCTTTCGTGTCACCTTCTCCAATTGTGTGCTATCATTTATGTCAAAATCGGAGTCCAAATCTGAATCCGAATCCGAATCCGAATCCGAATTCGAACTTAAAGTTATTTTACCTTTTTTACTCTTCTTTTTCTTGCTCTTGAACAATTCTCTTGGTGGACCTTCTATCTCTTCTTTTTGCATCCGTTCCTTACCAAATTCAGAAGGGTAAATTGTAACGGTTTTTATCTTGCCTCCCTTAGGAACAAATGACAAAAATGTGGCCATAAGATCCTCTGCTCGAATGTTATCCCAATCCATGTTTACAACAGCAAAAGAACTTGTTGGATCTGATTCGTCTGGTTTGTTTTCTTCTAATTCTATTTCAGACTCACTTCCTTCATCAATATCAACTTCTTCTTCCTCTTCATCAGACGACGACGACGACAAAGAGTCTGATTCCTCGCTTTCCGATGTGTCTATAGAACCTTCTCCACGTGCTCTATCAAACCCTGCTTCCTCGACTCTAATCTTTGCTGCTAATGCTTCCACCTCTTTACTTTCTTCACTTTCTTTGTCTTCTTCGCTTTCCTCACTCTTTTCGCTCTCCTCGCTCTTTTCACTCTCCTCGCTCTCTTCACCCTCCTCATTCTCGTGCTCATTCTCGTGCTCGTAAAATTTGCTCAACACATTTGCCTTCTTTCCAAGCCTTCTTCCATATTTGTCGATCTTGACTTTTTTTCCAGCTGAACCAGCACTCAATTTTTTCAACTCATCTTTATTAAACCTATCATCTACTTTGACTTTCAAATTTTTAAAGCTGGGAAATTTAAATCTCGGGTCATTGTGTACAGATTTAAACCTAGAATCCAGTGTTATTGGTTTACCTATAGTCTGTGCGTCCTTCTTCTTCTTTTGCTTATCTTTGGCCATCTTACAACACTACTTTGGTTGATTCAACTTAACTTGTAACTTTATCTCATCTCAAAATAAATCTGGAAAATGAAAAGAAGGAAAAAAAAAAAAAAAAAAAACTCAAAGCCTACAGAATTTTTGCGCCCGCCCGCCCGCCGGCCCCGCGACGCGGCTCTGTATGTTATGGAGGGAAAGACATAGTCGAGGAGGTGGGCCCTTTTTTTTCTTTTTTTTCTTTGCTTTCTTTTTTCTTTTTCTTTTTTTTTTATATAGAACCACCACTACCATGGTTCCCTACTAATCCTACCATCTCCATAAATGCTCTTTCTTCTCCCATGCTCCGTAGATTAACACTTTGTCTAGCCTCTGCTTGTTCTTGTTCCCACTTCCATTGTCGCTGCTGCTCGTCTAGTTCTTTCTTCGACCCAATACCCCATACTTCCAAATCAGTAATTGCAAAGCGATCTTCGTAATTTTCCATTTCTAATTTACTTTGAACCGATTTTTGAAAGTAATTTGTTGCATTGGTATGCAGATTTCCCAAATGTCGAAATACTGCAAATTCCAAGTTAGCCTCAATAGTCAAAGAAACGTTGCCGGGATAATATCTCTGATTATTCGTTTTGTTAACAGGTTGGGAATTTCCAAAGCCTATTCCCATCCCAAGTGTGTTAAAATATATCAGCTGGCCCTTTAGTATGTTGCTATGCACACTTTTGAAATAATCTGCTCTAGGCTGTACCGAAACAATAAGAGATTTCTCGTCGCCAAAATTCTTTTTATTTGAATGTTGCCATGGCTGGTTGACTACTACACAATAGGTGATTCTATCGTTCTCACTCTGCCATGGTTTTAAAGCGCTTTCCAGTTTCAAAAAATAACGTGGAAACAGAACATTGAATTGTTGATATCTACGATTTGTTCGCTCTGTTTTTTGCTTAATTCTGCGTCCACTCACTACGAATAAAGTAGGTGCCTGCCACTTGAAAATCTTAGTCTCCAAAGAACGTATTGAAAAGCCAGACTCCAGGCCGGCATAAAGTTTAACTATATTTTGACTTGTCACCTTCAAACTGCTTGTGCTTCCGCGCAATATGCAAGAAAGATACGCCAAGAACGGTATTGTCACCATATTCGAGTTGGAAAACTTGGGATGTGCACTCTCCTTTTCATTCTTATTTCCAGTTGAGCTGTTACTGCAAATTCTATCTATTATTGTTTGCAAATTGGTCTCGAAAAATCCAGACATTAGTCTTGAAATCCAAGTTGAAAAATCATCATACGTAATTACATGCTGTTCTTTTCCTTCTTCTCCTTCTTCTTCATTACCATCTTCACCTTCTTCTTGCGACTTTTTTGTTGCGTGTAAAGAGATATCAAAATATCTCAAAAGACATAGGGAATACGTATTGTATTCCTTCCACATTGCCAAATATTGTAAGAATTGCTCATGTGCAATTTCGTGTTTTTGCTTCAAAACGGACTCCTCTATTAGGAGTAATGTCACTATACCTTGCAAGTTTTTAACATTTAATTTCAAGTCTTGTACAACAACTCCATTGTAGGTTCTCACTACTTCAAATGCTTCCCAGTTGACTTTTCTTGATTTCAATTCTATGTCGTCATCTGCCTCAAATGGTTGTATTAAGTCTACGACAAATTGTTGTTCATCATCTTGAGTTTGAGACGATATTGGTGAGGCTTTCCAAGATAATGCAATATACCAAAGTTTTACAAAATCGTAACCCCCTTTCCAAATCTTCTTGTAACGACCGCTTAAGAAGATTATTGAAATAACAAGCTCTCTCAAGTTCAACACATCGAGAAACTCATTGTCCTCATTTGCTTTCAAAAATGGGAATTGCCCAATGAGTTTCATTGCTCTCATCAATGTAACTACTGCCTGTCTAAACGTTTCTTTACTACCACTACCATTACTGCCTCCTTGCTCAAATTTCGCTCCATGAAAAAAGAACTCACAAACATCGTCTATGGTCACCAATTCATTGTTTTGCTCCTCTCCTGTCTTATTGCATATGGATTTAATAAAAGCAATCTCCGTTGGTTTCAAGAGAAGCACACTTCTGGTATAGAATAAGTCGGCTATTTGCTTCTTACTTAGTCTTACTTGAAGGCTATTGGACTCATTTCCACTTGCAGATTGTCCCATTTCACTGATAAATCTTAATCTTTTGTAACAATTAAGTGGGGGGTAAACTCACAAAATTTTTTAGTTAACGCTTTTGTTTAATTGTGGAGTAAAAAGCTTGAGCGAGTTAAGTGGAAATTTTCAAACGTATCGTTGAGTGAAAGGTATCAACTAGAAGGAGTAGGAGGCGACGCTGGTTTATCCTCGTCTACACTATTACTTGCTCTGGTGAAGCCGGAGGCGACTTTTTGACTCTGCTGATACATCACCATCTACACTATTTCTATACACACTATTTTCTGTTTCAGCGTCATCTTTCTCTCCCCTTTAGCTGATGATACAGAATATTGCTTTAGTAAGCAAAGTAACTCACCCGTATTCTGAGAGTACAATATCACTTTTCCTAAATCGGTTGACATTCTTTGCACAAACCTGTATCTGATTCGAGCCCATGAATAAATTAATAGCATAGAGTTATCAGTAGGATAGAACCATATTCAGAATGGAGAATAGAAATGCATGCATTTAGACCATCCAATATACGCTACATTACAATTTTTTCTCTATTCTGTACACAAGCATCTCTCTCTCTCTTTCTATCTCTCTCTTTCTATCTCCCTCTTTCTTTCTTTCTTTCTCTCTCTCTCTCTCTCTCTTTCTCTTTCTCTTTCTCTCAATTCAATATTTCGTCAAGTAAATCCTTTGATCGCATTTCCAAGTCAAATACAGCATTCTTGAACTCCCCCATCAAACCTGTAGAGTTAGCAATCTCGGCTTCTTCTGGATCCTCAATGATGAACTCAGATGAGCTGCTTTCACTTTCTTGGGTCCTTTCAATCTTGTACCTAAGTTCCTGTGCATTTTGTTTCAAAAGAATCTTGGTAAAACTCAACATGACCAAGGTGAAATAGTACCTAAAAGCCGTGGTCAATATCGTAGTGCTAAAAATGAAAAATAACTCCCTCTGCTGAGAAGCAGATTGTGGCGACGATGCTGAAATCAGGGACTCAGCTCTAACATGTCTAGCTGCACCACCACCACTACCATCTTCTGTGAACCAAAAGTAAATAAAGTACATGGTGTAAAAAGTCCCAATAAGCGTATCCAAGCAAAAAACAACAGTGGCAAAAGAAATCTTACGAGGACTCTTGGTCTGGTTCTCTAATGTAATAGAAGCCATAACGTAAACTGGCAACATTAACAACGCTAACGAATTATATAGCCATTGCAAAAAGTTTATAGGGTGTCCTGTAAATAGAGATAATATACCATACAACCCACTGGCTTTATTAAGTATAGTAACTCCCAAAATTACTTCCACGCCTATGAAAAGGGGAATAAAACCTAGAAATTTCTAAAAAATAAGAAAAGCCAAAAAAAGAAAATGGGCCATTAATGTTAGGATCTCAATCTTATAAGAAGTCTTTCTGAAAACCGATGAAGCTTAAACATACTTGCGGTAGCAAGGATTGTAGACCAGTGGGTAAAGTCATACCTCTCTATTGCTCTTCTAAAATGAAGCCTGACCTTGTAATATGGAACCGTTTTGTTTATTTATTTTTTTTTGTTCTTTTATTTTATACCTCATCTCAAAAACTCAAAAAATCGCGAACAAGTCTTTATATAGTAAGTAGGTAGAATTTTGGGAGGGGGTTCTTTTGGTTCAGCAGTTGGTTTTTCAGAGGTTTACTGTGATGGAAGAAGATAGTGTTTATGTGAATATGGATAGTATAGAAAATGAGGAGTATAAAAGGTTGGGTTCTGGTACCGAAGCTTTATCTGAGAAGGAAGACATTGTTTTGAAATATGCACATAAGATAAAGACTGAGCCATTTAAGAAAGGTCCGCAAATTCATAAAGACCGTGCGAATAGAGCCACGGTTGAGCAAGTTTTGGATCCCAGGACGCTTCGATTTTTGGGTAAGATTTTTAATACTAATTTAATGACTCGAATCAATGGGTGTATTAGCACCGGTAAGGAAGCAAATGTGTATCACGGAACTCATGATGATCTTGACAATGACTCTGAGTTTGCAGTTAAGGTATTCAAAACGTCTATTCTTGTTTTTAAAGACCGTAAGCGGTATGTGGATGGAGATTTCCGGCTCCGCGGTTGTAAGGACCAGGGTAATCCCAGAAAGATGGTGAAGATTTGGGCTGAAAAGGAGTTTCGTAATTTGAGTAGGATATATCAGAGTAGAGTGCCATGTCCTCGCCCTTATATGATCAAGTCGCATGTGTTGGTAATGGAGTATCTAACTGAAGGTCATGATCAGCCGTCGCCAAAGTTGAAGGATTATGATTTTAAGGATCATGACGAGGTTATTAGATACTATAAAGATATGTTGATTTGCATGAGGCGACTATTCCAGGAGTGTAAGCTTGTTCATGCAGATTTGAGCGAATATAACTCAATTGTCCATGTTAATAAACTATATATTATAGATGTGTCACAGTCTGTGGAACCAGATCATCCTATGGCGCTTGATTTCTTGAGAATGGACATCAAGAATGTCAATGATTTTTTTCACAGAAAGGGAATTGACGTGTACCCAGAAAAGGCTATTTTCAAATTTGTCACTGCAAGTGATGAGCAGCTAGAGATAGATACGGCAAATGAAGACACTTTGATGTTGTATTTAAAGTCTTTGCCATTAAAGACAACTTGCGATCAGGAAATAGAGGATGAAGTGTTTAGGTCTTTGCATTTGGTGAGGTCGTTGAATCATCTTGATGAGAGAGATTTTCAAAAATTTTCCGAGGGTAAAGTGGACACGATGAATGAGCTTGTGTCCTCTGTTAAAAGGACACACGTTCACTCGTCCGATGATATTGGCAATACAGACAAGGAGGATATTGCTGAAAACGGTGGCGAACAGTCTGATCTGTCTAGTGATGTAGAAGATGAAAGTGAAGAAACAGAGGGGGAAACAGAGGGGGAAACAGAGGGGGAAACAGAGGGGGAAACAGAGGATGAGGAAGATGACGGGGACGGGGACGAGGACGAACATTATAGACAAGATAGCAAACCCAAGGGGAAAAAATTTGAGGACAAGGAGGAAAAGAAAGCTAGAAAGGAAGCTGTGAAATTGGCCAAACAAGAGAAGAGAAAAACAAAGATGAAAAAGCATATAAAGAAAAAGATTATCAACAAGAGGAAAACTCCCAACTAGGTTAAATAGACAATAATTGAGTAGCATAAATCTCATCTCTCCGACACTACACTATCAACACTAGCTGTCACCGACACTATCAACGCTATCGAGCGTGACACTATTGAGCGTGACACTATCGAGCAGAGCGAGATAGTGGAGCACACTAGCTGTAACCGACACTATTAACGCTATCTCACTGTGCTCGATAGTGGAGCACACTAGCTGTAACCGACACTATCAACGCTATCGAGCGTGACACTATCTCGCTGTGCTCAATAGTGGAGCACACTAGCTGTAACCGACACTATCAACGCTATCACGCTGTGCTCGATAGCGGAGCACACTAGCTGTCAAGGTTACATAAACCTCATTTATTTTCTATAAAGGATCATCAGTCATGCAAGCCATGCAAGCCTCGATGCTAGTAACTACTGCTCCACTACCTCACTTCGCTCGAAAGTGTTGCTCGATAGTGTCGCGCGTTAGTTTTGCAGCCTATAATACGCTACCACTTACATGGTAGCGAGTATGGAAAAAAAAATTAATTCGTTGACGTGTAATGGAGCGAAAAGTTTTATTAGTTTGGCCAAAAAGCTATTGTATTTAATAGACCTGTTCTTTTTAAAAGATAGGAAGAGAGATCAGTAAAGGAAAATGATGGCACAAGGGGTTGGCAGGCTTTTAGTTCTACTTATAGCGTGTATCCAGATTACAAAAGCATTCCACTTTTATGTAAAGACTGGGGAAACCAAGTGTTTTTATGAGGAGTTACAAGCCGAAACATTGGTAGTTGGTCGAATTGACGCTTATGAGAAAGATGAGCGCTCAAACGAATACTTCAAAGGCAGGAACTTACAAGTTCAAATTACTATAGATGAAACATTTGACAATGACGAAAGAGTCATTGATCAGAAATCGTCTCCAGATGGGGAGTTCACCTTCACTTCGTTGGAATCTGGCGAGCACAAATTTTGTTTAACTCCAGTCTACACCGATGGAACTAGCAACAAAGTTCACCGCATATTTTTTGATGTTGCTCAAGGCTCGAGCCACGATTACGTCGACTCTAAATCAACAAAAATGGTTGACGATTTGACAAAGAGAGTAAATGCCTTATATGAACAATTGGACAAAATTCACTGGGAACAAGAACATATGAGAGAAAGAGAGGCCGCATTCAGAGACCAAAGTGAATCCACTAATACAAGAGTTGTGAAATGGTCAATTGTTCAGCTAATCGTCTTGATTGGAACTTGCGTCTACCAATTGCGTCACTTGAAGTCCTTCTTTGTTAAGCAAAAAATTGTATAAAATTGAAACACACATCCTGCTTTCTCTCACCCGCTATCTCGCTTTGCTCGATAGTGGAGCACACTGACTAGCTCCTACTATTATCTGCATGCTTTAGTTTTGTTTTTTTTTCCTTTCTCTCTCTCTCTCTCTCTCTCCTTCTTCCTTTAACGCTCTCTCTTTGTAAAGGTGAAAAATTTTCAATATAAAGAGCTTGAACTAAAGAAGATATAATTGAAGCAGGGAGGAGGTATGATCAGTACTAAGTTGACCGAGGCGGAGTTACTTGAGAAGATTCAAAAATTGGAAGAAGAAAACTCTAGGCTTAGTGCGCTTGTTGGAAATGCTTTATATGGAAAAGAAAGTTTTAAAGTTGATGAGTACTTCACGCTAGATGAGTACAAAAGATATGGAAGACAGATGATTGTACCGCAATTTGGTTCATTGAGCGCACAGAAAAAGCTACAAAGAGCAAAAGTCTTGGTAGTAGGCGCCGGAGGCTTGGGTTCACCTTTATTACAGTATCTCTCGGCTGCTGGAGTGGGCACAATTGGGATAATCGACAATGACACGGTTGACACGAGCAATTTACATAGACAGATAATTCATACTACAGAAACACTAGGCTGCTATAAATGCGATTCCGCCAAATCGTACATAAACAGGTTGAATCCGCACACAGATGTAAAATGCTTTGCTGAGAGATTGACACATGATAATGCATTTGATATAATTGATCAGTACGAATTGATTTTGGATTGTACCGATCATCCTGCAATCAGATATTTGATTAGTGACGTTTGCGTTATACTAGGTAAAACAGTAGTAAGCGGGTCTGGTTTAAAAGCCGAGGGCCAGTTTACAATTTTGAATTTTAAGAACTTTGGGCCATGCTATAGATGCTTCTACCCCGATCCACCAAGCCCAGCATTTGTGGTCTCATGCTCGGATGGTGGTGTCATTGGTCCAGCAATTGGAATTGTTGGAGTTGCAATGGCTATGGAAGCAATCAAAGTCCTTACAGATTTTTACACAGTAGATAATTTTCATCCATTTCTTGCATCTTATTCGGCATATCCACTGCAAAATATGAGAAGCTTTAAAATGAGAAGCAAGCAAGCATCGTGCATTTCTTGTGGCAATTCCCCAACAATAACAAAGGAATGCATCAAGGAGGGAAGACTAGACTATGCTACTTTTTGTGGAAGACAAATTTTTGAACAGCTAGATGCAAGTCATAGAGTTTCGGTTCAGCAATATGCCACAATACATAATGCAGGGAATAAACACATTTTGATCGATGTAAGACCCAAAGAGCAATTCGAGATCACGAGCTTGCCTGGCTCGATTAACATAGCATGGGAACCAGAGTTTAGAAAGCTAGATTCAATAGAAAAGTACTTGCCGCCCAACACGAACAAATGTGATCCAATATATGTCATTTGCAGATTCGGTAACGATTCACAACTAGCCGCGGCAAAACTTTTACGTATGGGATACGAACAAACCAAAGATATAATTGGCGGTTTAAACAAGTGGACAGACGATATCGACCAGAGCATTCCTAAATATTGATATAGAAATTGATTAAACTTTTTTCTCAATCTCATATTTTTCTCGATTGTTTGCTTGGGTCTAATCGTTCAATCAATAGTACTCCAGATGCAGTGCCTGCTGCATAGACTGAAGCACCAATAACATTTTCGTTCCAAGCTACGCTGCTAATCATGACTTCTTTGGGCATGTATGATGCTGGCACTGGACTTTCAACTTCTAATTTTTCGTAGTCACCTATTAAAGTAAGAGTATCGTCATTTGTATTATCTGCTTGAAATTTCCAGATTTTCAAAGGCAGCAGCGCCTTTCCTTTCCCTCTACTTGAAAGAAACTTTCTAGAGTAATTCATTATAACAATGTCACCAGCATTGGTACCGGTTAGCATGAATGGGTGTCCTAGAACTTCTGATAGTTTGCAAGCTGTAATATATGCGCTGAGTCTTAATGTTTCAGAAGCAGTATCTTGAAGAGACCGAAGGCTCAAGGTTTTGGCACTTTCAAGGTTTTGCGTTGTCACCAAAACGTCCTGAAGTAAATAGTTGTAGGTTGGTTTAATGTTTGATTTTTCATGTAATGGTGCATATATATCTTGTATTGGGTTGGCATCAAGGAATGCAACGCCTCGTGATGCTTGTCCGTTTATCAAGATCATGGAGTTTCTGTCGGTGGTAGTATTAGCGGCAGCAGGTGTTGTTGATGTTGCAGCGGCGGACGTTCTAATCGAAACGATACTAGATATGGGGCCAGGAGAAACAAACGTTTTATAATTGGGAGAACTATTACTAATATCATCATCATCATCATTATTATTATTATTATTACCATTATTATCATGTTGAGTCAAGAAAGGGAGCTCAAACTCCAAAATAAATCCATCAGCTGTGCCCGCTAACAACTTATTTGAACCATGGAATGCAAAACAAGTAATTCTGGAGACGTAATTGTTATTAGCTGGTAGTAGTGGGTCGTTTGAATAAAAGGATAACGAAGGTGTATTTATTCGTGAAAATTTAGGGAGAGTATGGGATATTTTGAGAATGCGAACGGTTCCATCCTTAAACACGCCAGCCAAGACCCCAATCACGTTGCCATCAGTGTAAAGCGGTGCCCATTGGATATCAGTGACGGCGCCAAAATTCAGGGTAACAAGTATTTTCTCTAGGGTGATTTCATCCAAGGATGCATTATACTTCCAAATTTGTATTGCCGATTCAAGTTTCTGGGCATGAAGATTTGAGAAAACGCTCAATTCCTTTGAAGTTGGCTGTAACGCAGCTAGCCCGCCATCTTTATTGATAACTGCAATAGCGAGATAAGAAGAATTATCATTGTTATTTTTGCTGTAATCTTTTGGAAGCCATTGCATTGAAGTTATGTGACCGCCTACCGCTATTACCGAAGCATTTCGGTTTGTTGATTTTTGCAAACCAACGGGCGAGTTTTGTTGTAGATGTAGTAAAGTCTTTTCTTTACCTACAACTGTCTCCAAGTTTAGACAAGTATTGAATCTGAAATTGATATAATTTTCATCCACAAGGGTAACTTCTAACTCGTGTAGCCGTACCAGTAATTCTTTTTCACCGATAAACAAGTGGTGTTTTGAAAAAAGCCAATAATGTTTGGCTAGCTCTTCATCAAGTATGAACAAGGTATTGCCCCAATCTTCCTTATACTGTTTGAGTATGGTATAGAATTTTGTATTGTGACCATAACTCAGAAGGAACTTACTCCTCAAATTGGCCTCTCTCGTAGGCTTAAACATGACAATCGAAGGAAAAGCGCAAACCACCAGACCACCAGAACAAAACAAACAAGAGATGAGAACCAAACAAGAACAAGAACAAGAGCTAAACAAGAACAAGAACCAAACAAGAACAAGAGCTAGTAAGATTTGAGTTTTTCGAGATGAGCATGCGCCATAGTTAACAAGGGAAAAAAGATTTTGTTTATAGAGAGGAAAATTCTGGGGCTTCTTTTACTTATGGGGTTTATTGGGGGGCATGAGAGATGACAAGTGATGAGTCTGATATGACGCAAACGAGCCATGAGGGCAAGAGCTTGAGTAGGGTAACTTCACCTGAGTCAAAGCAGCTGAGTAAACGAGAGCTTTTATTAGAAGATGACTTTTTCTCCTTGAGTGGCTCTTTTGAAAAAAGGAAGAAGAAGAAGCATAAGCATAAGCATCATGATGGAGCAATAGCGGCAACGGCAATTGGTAAGGATGTGGCAACCGCAAATGGCAAGGATGCGTCACCGGCAATTGGCAAGGATGTGGCAACGGCAATTGGCAAGGATGCGGCAACGGCAATTGGCAAGGATGTGTCACCGGTTACTACCTCGCAAGAGGATTTCAAAAGTGCCATGTCGAGCTTTAACGATGCACCTTTGCAAACACTGACTTTAGACGAGCCACCAACCAGCCAAGGACCAATTTTGGAGGAGTCATCAGATACAGGTCCAGCATTGAAGGAGCTGTCACAAGTGCTACTTATCGATAAGCAAAAGATCCTCAAAGAAATAGCGCTCAAAATAAAAGCAGCTGAAGAAAACAATCATCTCGGCCATCCAGCATTGGATGACTCGGACGAAGACGATTACAAGCCCAAGGAGCAAAACATACAAATACAAAACAAGCCTTTTAGTACAAATTCTTACACGTTTGATATTGCCAATGAAAAGAAAAGAAAATACATAATACGGGTATCGTCGAAACTTCCTGTACTTAATAATTCTCCTGTTCAAGTCGATCTAGGCTGTAAAGGAACAAAATCTTTTGGTAAGATCCTAAATGCAGCTTTGGATTTTTTCAAAAAGACGTATGCAAACCAACTATCTCCGGTTTTGCTCGATAGGTATGATGCTACGAAGAGCGCGTTGGTATGGGTCGAAGGAAGAACTGTGATACATCTGTTCTTTACGCCAAGAACATTACGAATACCGCTACCGGGAGGCATGTTCAACCCCTTATTGGATAAGGTCGAAAACATAACACCAACCTTGTTGCACGTTTTTCTAATACCTAAAGACAATGCCAGCAATTTTCTAAATGTTTACCCAGAGTTCATGACCCACAGTGTGGAACCTGTAGCTAATGAGCTCACTGAAACACAAGTTGAAGAGGCTGAGGCTGATGCCGAAAATATAAGTAGTGAGGATGAAGATATTTCTGAAATGGCCATACCACTTCCCGAAACAATCTCAATCGACGATAATGATAATGTGTTTGCAGTGGGTCTAAAGGGGAAGGACAATAAACGAATAATGTGTAATGTTACACCAGAGACAAAATTGAAAAACTTGCTTTTGTTTTATTTGAAAACTAAAGGTATCGACGCAGCAAGTATAGACATGTCGCATGCTAAGTTGATTTTTGACGATGAGGAAATGAATTTGGATGATACAGTTGGAAACACAGAACTAGAGGAGGATTTTGAGATACAAATAGTACTATAAAATTTGACACTATCGAGCGAAGCGACACCGACATTGACACCGACACCGACACTATCGAGCGAAGCGAGATAGTGGAGTAGCACATTGACTAGCTGTCACCGTGACTATCGAGCCAAGCGAGATAGTGAAGCAGCACATTGACTAGCTGTCACCGTGACTATCGAGCCAACCGAGATAGTGAAGCAGCACATTGACTAGCTGTCACTAACACGCTACTGACACACTTTGCTGATTCAACTGATTAAAATGTATTATTATTAAATGAATTGATGATTTTTTTGTAAAGCAAAAAACACTGGTTTAACATTGAACCAACAAACCGGCACGAGCCTTACCCAGTAAGTCATTATCACCTTCTCTTCCACTCCCCTTCCACTCCCCTTGCACTCCCCTTGCACTCCCTTTGCACTCCCCTTGCACCACCTCTTGCCCATTTCGTTCCAAGACACTCATGCGCTACCAATATCACATTTGGAAAAAAGTTGATGCAGTAAACCTCAGTTATATAATAATTGGAATAGTATTGATAGTGAGTATACATTACAGTTGGCGAGAAAGGACAGGTTTCTAAGTACATGTGTTTTTGCAGACCATGAACAATGACGAGCCAGTGTCGAGTTCAGAGAAAGACTTAATTGACAAGGTAATCAATGAGACAGAATGCGATTTGCAACTGGTTTTGGAATGGCTACGTCAAACATATCCTGATAATTCAGCTTTACATATTGTTGCTTTGCAACAGGTGCAAATGGCTTTATCACAGCGTCTGGTGTTGAAAATAAAAAACCTTTCGTGTTTACATATTTTGGTCTGTGAATTTTTGAAGCTAGTTTCTGGTGAAAATTATCAAGTGAAGGTGAATGAAAAGGAGGAGGAGGAGTCAAAATTGGTGTATCAGTTCCGCGAGTTGATTATTTCACTATTTGCAGTTGGGTGCGATAACAAGAGCTTTAAAATGCTATTTAAAGCTTTATACGCAGGTTCTAATGCTTTGGTCAAGTATGCTATTCTTAAATTATTGCTTCACATTTGTGCAAATTCCACTTACTACCCCTTTTTGGTCATCTCGCATCAGGTGAACTTCCCATTTGACAATCGAATCAAAGATTCATTCACCATTTATTTTTGGTTTCGATTAGAGAACATTGTTGATTACGATGTGCCGATAACGATCTTCACTTTAGCAAGTTCAGATCCCCTGAATAAACACACGAGTACAACTTTTACATTGCAAATAATCAACGCAGAGCAAGTTGTTGTTGAAATAAGAAATATAAGGACAAAGTCTCGCTCACAGTTTTCATTTAATTACCTTGTTGATGCAGCTGCTCCCGATCTGCTTACACAAATTGCTCTAATTTATAATAAGACAACGTTGAGTTTATTTGTGAATGGACAATATAGCGAAAGCATGCCGTGCACCGAGCTATGCCATGAATCAATAAATTGGAACAAGATTTCTCTAGGAAGCAATGGCCCAGCAGGAAACAATCCTGATTTAATTATTAGAAATATTACCTTACTCAATTCATGCTTGAGTGCGGAGTGGATATTAGTTCTTTTCAATTTCGGTCCAAGTTATAATTGGGACTTTAAAGATATTGAGAAAGAGTCTGTGAAAAGTCTAGTCAATCGATTAGGAAACAAGGAATTATTCGAAACAACAAAAGTCTTGGCATCTTTTCATCAAAAACGCAGTAACCAAGCTTCTAACCAACTTTATCATCATCATCGGATTCGAAAGGGAGGAAGAACGAGTTCTCCAAATGGGAAAAAAGAAGCTGACTTGCAGAATAAACTCACAAATAAGAATTTTGTGGTTGACTCATTGAGCAGAATAAAAGAAGAATCTGTGTTGTACGATAGTAATGATTTTCTTCGGCACGCGATGAATCGAAGAGGAGGGAAACAACAACAACAACAGCAACAACAACACCTCGCAAAAGACATTTTGACCAAGAATTTAATTGTTCATTTTACATACTCCATGTACCAAGCTATTGACGCGGCTGGTGGAGTATTTGTGATTTTGGAGGTTTTACACCAATGTGCAAATATCTCGGACGTGAAACTTAGGGATTCAATAATGCTTTTGGGTTTGAAATTATTGTTTAATATTTTGGAGCACGACTGGAGGTTAAGAATTGATTTTGAGACTTTCAATGGCTATAGCTTGCTTTCCATGTTACTATTCAAATACAAAAAAGTTAATCCTTCATTGGTGTTTAACCCGCTTGAAAATTGCACAAAGTCTGTAAATGGAGATGGGGATGGGGATGTCGCTTTAAATCTGGAAGGGGAGGAGGAAAAGATCAGTGTGTTGGATGTTTTGTTAAGCTTTTCCGGATTCGATATGACAAACCCTTACGAGTCAGCAATACTAAATCGTGATTGTTATCGTTTTTTGATCTTGAACTTTAATTTGTTCTATGGAAGCTCATGCTTTGAATTTTTGCTATACCACATTCAAAGTTTATTGACCAGCTCCAAATTTAGAGAGCACAACTTACTGGAACTTTACAAAATGAAACTCTTGAAAAAATTGCTCCATTTTTTAAAAATGCTGAATATTCGAGATAGTGATTTGCCAAAGAGCTGGAAAGAACAGTTGTCTCAAACTCTTGCTGCAATACTAACATTAGATCCATCAGGCGAAGCTATTCTTCTTGTGTCGTCTTATGTTATCCTTGCCTTGTTCAACGAAGAAAGCTCAACAGAATGCGGGATCATAGCGTTGCAAGCACTAACAGACTACATTTTGGATCCGCAAACCCCAACCAAAACATTGAGAAAATTTACACGCTCAATAACTATACATTGGATCTTACTTTTGTTTGAGCTGGATATGGAGCCTGTGGTTAACTGTGGTGTCATGCTTTTAATCTGTTTATTGAGATTGCTTGGTCCTCATGTTGTAAAACAGTTTTTTTCACAGAACCATGGGCTTGAAGTTTTAACTCTGGCACTCAAATCATGGTGGCGTAGTGATAAGATTTTACTTTCAGTATTTTTGGGTGCCTATTCTTCTTCAAGTTTAGATGTTGCTATTCGAAACCAAGATCAATGTCATCATCATCATCATCCCCATTTTCTTCTTCATCATCCTCATCATCAACGAATCTCCACCAATGAACAATTGACTAATAATATCACAATGCGGGAAATTTTATTGTTACTGAACAATCTAGTTTTAAACTCAATGTATGAACTAAGTTCATCATCAGGTAAATTGATGAGCAATCCGCCTTCACCTTGGAATGAACACTTTAATCAAGAACAGCTGTCCTTAGTCTATGACGTTGTTCGTCTGATTGGGCAATACATCACTTGGCTCAAAGATTATGGAGTTGTTAAAAAAATGTTTAATGTAAAGGACTTTATGCAGGGTCTTGTTGAATTGTTGGGATATCTCAAGTTGAGCATACTGTGGTATGGAGATGGTGATGTAGAGGCGAGTATCAAGAACTTGTATGAAAGGTTGATTTCATTGATATGTGATGATTATTACCTTTTCAGTTTATTTTCAACCCAATTTCTAGCTTCAGTTAGGGACATGAGTGATTTTACAAGGAAAGTCTTGTTTGATCTAGTTATTCCGGAAGTTTTCAAGCAGGTCAACGAAAAGATTACAGATCCAAACTCTGTTTCTGTTATTGATGACAAACTTTTTGTTAACAACATATCGGAGTTGTTAGCAATGTATAATATAGAGTTTTTGCATGAGGGTTATTTTGTATCGCTCAATAGTTTACGGATATACACTTTGTGTTTATTGTCGATTGTGGAAACAGGAGCAGTGGGTGCCAAATTAAAACAAATATTAGGAGAATCTGTGGTAACCCTTTCATTGCGCTTAGCACGGGATGCTGAAGTTAGTAATGCAAAGGAAAACAATTTGACTTCCTTTCTAAGGGAACTTTTATACAGGCAACTAGTGGTTATGCGAAAGGATGTGCTTAGTAATGGTCAAATTGCAGTATTGATAAAATTGTTACTTGGTGTATTGTTAGCACAGGGGGGAAATGAAACTGATAAAACTGATTTGGAAGCTACTTTTAGCTTCCTTAGGACTATTTACTTGATTCGACAAGACGACTTTCCCAATATCATAGGCCTCTTGAAGTGTGATGTGTCTTTGTTGAGTGATTTTTTTATAAATTTAACACTGAAAAATGATCACGAAACAATGTTAAAGTTAAAAAAGTATCCACCGTTTGTTAAAAGCATACTCAAAGGCTTTCAAGTTCTCAAACAGGAGGACGCGGAGAGGGAATTTATGTATGTGACAAACATGATTCGGGTTACTCTTCATAACGGCGGAAAGTTGGGTCAGATGAATAGTATTTATACCAAAAGCTTTGATAAGGATTGTCAAACAATACAAAGTCAGATTGTGAATGCTGAGCTAGTTAACTACAACAGAATCGAGCAAGATCGCAAGGATAATGCTACGCATAATGCAGAATTGTTTCACACTTGGAAATCCAACACAAGCAGGCTTTTTTTCGACGATGACTACCCAGAAGTTGACTTTGTGTTGGACTATATAGAAAACGACCATCGAATACGAAAACGTTTAGTTGTGGAAGATTTATTAGCTGACGCTGAAAAACTAGCTTACGGCAGCGATGTGCCACTAAAAGAAATTACACATGCTGTTGAGTCGCACAATGAATATGATTATGCTATTCTATCCCTGAATCTAAATACACTTAGTTTGTCGACGACGACGACTGCCAATAACGGAAGTAGTAGCCAAGAGGACTGTGGATTTCGATCAGACGTGCCAGACCATTCGTCTGATCCCGAAGAAGTGCAAGAAAACACTTTTGAGGACAGGAATAGAAGGGTGACTCGGAGCTTGTACGTGGGGGATCGAATCGTGTCTTTATGGAATGTAAGCCAAATTAACGGCCTAATACCGATTGAGAGCTTGATGATTTTGGGTGATAGTCACTTGTATTTAATTGAAAACTATTTTCATGGAGAAGATGGCAATGTAATTGATGTGAGTGATGCTCCAACAAATATGAGAGATCCCATATTGCAGCTTGTTAATTCCCAATCAAGAAGCAATAATGAACATAAACTTACTTTGCATAGATCAAAGAGCTGGAGTTTGAAAAAGTTGAGTGCTGTTTCAAAGAGGCAGTTTCTCTTACGAGATAATGCATTTGAGATGTTCTTTAGCGATGGCGCTAGTGTGTTGGTAACATGTATGTCTGCTAAAGAACGAAACCTCATATTTTCCAAGCTCAAAGCACTTGTAACTGGACAGGGAATCAGTTATGAGCTTGCACAAGCGTTGTCATCCAACTCCACTTTGGTTTCCGAGGGAAGCATTTCTTCCAAACTAGTATCTGCATTCTCCAACGCAACTTCAAACAATATGTCGTATTTGTCTGCTACAAAAAAGTGGAAAATGGGCGAAATATCCAATCTTTATTATCTAATGATTATTAACACTTTGGCAGGCCGAACGTTTAATGACTTGACGCAGTATCCGGTATTTCCTTGGGTAATTGCCGACATGTTTTCGCTTAGAAACCTAAACAGTTTAGGTTTTTGGAAAGCTCTAAATAGTTAGCCCATGGGCGCTCAGACAAGTCAAAGAGCGGTACAATTTAAAGAACGTTATGAAGCTTTGAGCAGTTTGAATGATGAGAATGCTCCTGCTTTCCATTACGGTACACACTACTCCTCCGCAATGATTGTCACCTCATTTTTGATTCGATTAAAACCATTTGTTCACTCATTTTTGCTTTTGCAAGGCGGCAAATTTGACCATGCTGATCGATTATTCAACTCTATAGAGAAGGCTTGGATTTCAGCGTCAAGGGATAATACTACGGATGTTAGGGAATTGACTCCCGAGTTTTTTTATTTGCCTGAGTTTTTGAAGAATTCAAATCATTTTGATTTCGGAACGTTACAGAATGGACAATGTGTTAATGACGTTGAGCTTCCGCCTTGGGCTCACAACGATCCTCAGATTTTCATTGCAAAGAATCGCGAAGCATTAGAGAGTCCTTATGTTTCGGCAAACTTGCACTCGTGGATAGATTTAATATTTGGGTACAAACAAGATGGTGCAGAGGCTGTGGATGCTTTAAACGTTTTTCACCATTACTCATATAATGGTGGTATCGACTTGGATCACGTTGAAAATGAAGTAGAAAAACGAGCAGCCATTGGAATGATTAATAATTTTGGTCAAACTCCAAAGAAGGTCTTTTTCAAACCGCATATAATGAGGGAAGTTTTGAATTTGCCAAATTATTACTTAACTGTATTGCCGCAAGGAAAAATGCCTTTATTGGTTTTTGAGTCAAAATTAAATGCACCGGTTGTTAAATTGGAGCTAAGTTCAACAGATAGATTCAGATGGGTAGGACGACAAAGTTGCGTTTCTTGTGAAGACAAATTGTTGATTAGAAAATCAGAAAGGTCAAATAAAGGAGGAGGCTCGTTGAGAGTCAATGATAAACTATTTATTGATATTCATCCTTGTGACATATCCACTGTGCTTCAAGTCGGCAACGGTACTTTTCTTACTGGGACCGAGAGTGGTTTGATAAGCGTGTGGGAGTATATTACGACACCTTCAATTTCTTTAGTTCATCGCTCAACATTAAGAGGCCACTTTTCATCTATTACTGAAGTTGTGTTTAGCAAAAGCTTTAAAATCGGTGTTAGTATTGATGAGGATGGATTAGCAATTGTTTGGGACTTTGCAAGATTCACTTTTATTCGTAGGTTGATTGCTGCTGCTACTGATACTATAGAATCAAGCTTCATTGCCATTTCTAATGATACAGGCAATATTGCAAGCATTATCAAACACAAGTCTTGTTATAGTACTGTCTTGCGGGTTTTCAGCATGAATGGAGAGGAAATGTTGAGCCACAAATTAGCTAATATTAAAGGACGTACAATAATAGCCTTTGGAACTACGGACTTTCCTTTCCACCCAGGTAACCCAAACCACACAAATACTGGTAACAATGCCTATTGGTCCAATGAGCTTATCGCAATTGCTCATCAAAAGAGCATTGAGGTATTTGAAGTAGTGAGTTCCTCGAGTTGGAAATTGAAACTTTTACAAAGAATAAAGCTTGAGAGCATAAGTGGCGAGATTACAGCATTGAAGCTATTCAAATGCTCCGAGGTAGACAGTGATGATCGTTTGATTAGAGGTGTCTTAAAACTCGTAGTAGGTACCTCATCGGGACAGGTATATACTTTGTAAAAAAAAAAAAAAACAAAGACTAAAAAGACAAGGAAGTAAGGATGCAATCAAACCCATATAAAATCTACTCCTGGTGGATACGTAGTGCAATATGGGAGAAGAGAAAGCGCCTTACGTGTATAAGATTTGTCAATCAATATATATGTAGTATACAGTACGAAACTTATCTTACTGTTTTATGTGCTTGGATTCATGTATCAAAGCAAGTTTTGGTTGTTTTTTGGAGCAACTCATAAAACAAACAAGCGTGATTGACATTCCAACAAATACAGTAATCTCAGTGACCTCAGCAGGCTCAAAAATATGATACTTTTGCGGCATTCTATAGTGCTTTAGCCGCAGTTGTTATCTTTTTTGATTCAATTGAAAATCCCGAAATCTCACATAAATGTATGCATTATTGTTGTATAAGAGGTCTACTTGCTCTATTCCTTAAAGGTACTGCTTCATAGTGAAAATTTCAATTTTAATGTAAAAACTTCAGATGCAACAATGCAACAATAGAATACTAAATAAATATTGTAGACTTATTTAGGCATTGAAAAAGACGATTTCCAAGATCCATTCATGGTCCATGAGAAATCATTATTTCAGCGTCTCCTTTTCACAGATGACCCACTTTTCTTTGTTGCTGTCAGCTCCCCTGTATTAACTATAGTTGGTGGTTCTAGTGCACTGCTTCTCACTACTTTTTCCTCACTTGCTTGCAATCCTTTCCCGTTCAACTCAGCTGCTAATTCAGGATTTACATACTGCAAGATGTATGGTGCTGCCATTATTGCCATACACACGACAAAAATGACTGTGTATGTTGTATTCTTGAATATAAACCCAAAGGGGCTGTTTATCACCATATCGGCAAGTGATTGACCTGTTTTTGGGTAAAACTGCTTGACTTGTTTAAACTTAATTTTGAGTGGTTTGACCTTACTCACCTCGATTGCCGATGTTATGTTATACGTTTCTTCGCCTAATGGGTCTTGATAAGCAGTTATAGTATCTCGATCAACTCTGACTCTATATCTATTGTGTACAAAGGTAAAATCGTATGAAGATATCACCAACTCGTACTCCCCAATGGCCAAATCTTCAAACTTGAATTGATAATCTTTGCTCACCACAGCTGTAACCTGTTTAAAATCAGCTTGTTTCTTGTCATCATTGAGACTGTATAGATCTACTTTGAACCGTTGTGGATAATTATCGATATTCGGCACTATACGTATCGAGTCTTTTGGTAAATCAATAGTCACTTGTTCAGGAATACCCTCAATGACACCTTTGAATCCAATTGCAGAGACAACCGCAATACAATAATATAATATAAATACAACAACACTTTTCATAGTGAAGAGCTCCCTTGTCAAGTTTTCCTTATTGCTCTGTGTAAATGCCTTTAAGAACTTATCACCATTCATCATATACAATAAAAATTAGCACAATAAAATTTCCCCCTGTTTTGCGCGTCATCGATTGAGAGACAAAAGGAAGAAAAAAAATTCAAATCAAAATCCAACACTTCTTCTTCTTCTTCTTCTTCTTCTTCTTCTTCTTCTCTATTGTACATGTATGTGTATTATTGTAGGGTGACAATTAGCGGAATGACTTTATTTGTTATTCCCACAATCTCTACGGTTGTCGCTCTCTACAACGCATACTATAGTAATACTAGTTGTTTTTTAAAAGAGAAAAAGTTTTTCTTTTTCCATTTTAAAAATAGTTAGTCAAGGAAATTACGGGCGTGGTTGGGTTGTGAAGTATTCACAAGAGTTCCCAACTGGGCATTCTAGTCTCCGAACATTAAGTCACTATCGAGCGCCACTATCGTCGCTGTGATAGCTCGCTGTGATAGCTCGCTGTGATAGCTCGCTGTGATTCGAGCAGAGCGAGATAGTGGAGCAGCACTGACTATTGACACTATCGAGCGCCACTATCGAGCAGAGCGAGATAGTTGAGCAGCACTGACTAATGACACTATCGAGCGACACTATCGAGCAGAACGAGATAGTTGAGCAGCACTGACTAATGACACTATCGAGCAGCATTGACTCCGCTCGATAGCGTCGATAGTGTTGCTATAAAGAGCTGCTCGATAGCGTCGATAGTGTTGCTATAAAGAGCTGCTCGATAGCGTCGATAGTGTTGCTATAAAGAGCTGCTCGATAGCGTCGATAGTGTTACTATTAAGGGCTGCTCCACTATCTCGCTCCGCTCGATAGTGTCGCTCGATAGTGTCGTTTATCCCTTTTGTCTATTAACATTTACACTACATGAGCCCCATCGATCATAGCAGTATAAGCCGGTAGCAATTGATACTAGTCCGATCATCTGCTCTGTTGTAATCCTTTGCCAATGTCGGCCATTAGAACCATCAGCATAACCCAAAGTAAACACTATACTCACGGTTATCAAAACAATTCTTTTCAATACTGATGCGATGGAATAAGATAATGCTGGCATAGATCCCAAAAGATGAAATGCTAAAAGCGTTTGTAAAAAATGTGACAAGCTGTTTAGTAGTATAAGCATCAATATTGTTACCAATCCATATGAAGAAGATGTGCTGCTGACTGGTTGGTTTAAACTAAGGTCTGTATTGAATTGTAAGTACATCTTGGGTAATTCGTTCATAACGAAACCTCCAATCGAAAAAAAGGATCCAATTAAGGAACAGTAAAAGACAATTGTCATTTTGTCAGGTTTGGCAATTTTGTCGAGCTCAAATTTGTAGATAAAATATGCAAAGGGGTTGTAAATATTGGTGTTGTTTTGGGAAACAGTAGCGGCGTAACTTGGTGATAGATTTTGTTGTTGTTGTTGTGTTGATGGCGATGGCGCCAGCGCCAAATGAAAACTCTCCTTCATCTCATCTAAGGTCAAATCCGACGTTGAATACGGTAGTTTTATTGAGTTATTTCTTTGTCTCGCATAAAGAAATTTACTCATTGTATTTGCATTGTTCAAATTACTCTTGGTGTTTGAAAACAATAGCTGTGGCAGTTTTTCAACGTTGAAAGCAGATACTGGGGTTGATGGTGGCACGGGATTTGTATTCAAGACCAAAGACACAGGGTTACGTGGCTGACCATCATTGCCCCATGTAATTAATTGTTTCCCGTAAATGTTCTGCGCTGCAAACACAACTGTGCTCAAGAGGCACAAGGCAATCCCCTTTACTTGCTTAGCGTCTAATTCGTCATTATGCTTTTGCTCGTTACTGTCTAATAACTGTGTTAAACTAGCAGGATTGTTGTTTCTCACTGAATCAGATATAATGATCAATATAACTCCAAATAATAAAGGCGCCAAAGAGAAGTAGGTGACTACTGGAAACTCCACTCGATATATAGTTCGGTATCCAATAACAATTAGCAAGGGACTCAATGCTTTGATGCTTGAGATTGTAGGCAATGGAATCAAGGAGGTGGCACTAAGCGAAAAGAATTTACCCGTAAACTGGAATAAACCAAGCGGGAAAATCTTCAAAAGTACCCGTAACGATATAATAGGAATTGACTGTTGGCCAGATTCGGGAAGACTACCGGGAGGGAACTGGTTTGCAAAAGAAGGGAAATATTTTGATATAACAAGGACAGAAAACGCCAAAGTTGCACCTAAAACAAATTGACATTGAGATAGGAACAATGGGTAAGTGAATTTAACTAATATAAGCTTCGTTAGTTGCGAAGTGATGGATGACACCGTGTACCACAAAAGACAGGTTAGAACTACTTTGATAGATACTGGTGATGTGATCTCATTCATTCGGAAGAGCCATCCCATTTACCTTTCCCTAAAAATAACGGCTAATAGAATCCCGTCACCCTGGTGAGATATATGGATGGATGATGTTTTTTGTTGGTTATTATTGTCAATGATAAAGAGATAAAGACAACAATAATAATATTCCGAGCAAAAGTTCTAGATGTTCTAAATTCCACTTGTAATTTGCCAGCTGATAAGACAAGGAAGGCTGTGTCAAAGGATTTCTCTAATATTATCAACTAGTACCGGCTTTTTCTTATTTTCCTTTCGGTATAGATTCCGGAGAAAAAAAAGTTACCGGGTCGGTTCTTTAGCCGACTTTTTTTTTTTTTTTTTTTCACTTGGTTGCGAAATTTTTCAATTGATGGCCGACATTTCTTTGTTACTGTTGATCAAAGTCGTTTGAAACCAACTAGCACCATTATGTGATTAGAGTTGTGATATGTGATTAGAGTCGTGATATGTAGTTAGCAACATGTAGTGATACTCTAGCTAACATTTACTTTGGCTTTTCCATATTCACATACTTGTTTTGGCTCTTTGGGTTTGTTTTTCTTTTTGCAAAATTTTTTTTATAGAAATAGCTGCAAAAAAAGTTGCAAAAAAAATGGCAAAAGGCTGCAAAAAAGGTTGCAAGAGTTACAAAAAGCGGGAAGAAGATTTCAAACTTTCTAAAGAGTATCAAGGAAATCACAGCAAATGTCTCATGTATATAATCAAATTTACTTTTTCCCTAAACAAAAAAGAAGATTTCAATAACTACTCATTAGAAGCCAATTTAGACTTATGAAAGTCTTGTGTTTTCATATGTTTCTTATCATAACTTGGACTAGGGTTAGTCCACCCCTCTGTTTCTGATCTACACGCATTATCCTTGACCCAATGAGCAAAAGGGTAATTTGGTTGTGTTTTCAAGGGGGTTTCATCAGTAATGATTCCCAACTTTTTTTGTCTCTCAACTAATGAGTCCAAATATGGTGCTAAGTAATCTCTAAATCTTTCAAAGTTTTTGTACTTTATGATATCTTTAGGACCTTCATAAAGGATTTTCCTAAGAATTGAAGGAATCATTGGCTCATCCTTCATCTCGTCTATAGAGTAAAAAACAGGGTGATTAGTGAAAATGATGGCATCTGATCTTGGTAAACGTCTCAAAGTTTGTCTTTCCACACGCACACAAAACTTGCGGAAATCTGTTTCCTTCAACTCAGAATCCACATTTGGGTTAACTTCAGGAACTTGAAAAACATTGTTCACTCTAAGTTTTGTGTCCCAAGTAATATAGAAACTTGCTCTTTCAACTGGATCTTCAGGTCTCATTTTGTCAAACCATCTTTCCATCGACTTCTTCAATTTCGTTTCATAATACGGAACAACACTATGAATGGCATCAAGATGTTTGCCTATTTTTTGATCAACTCTAAAAGAACCTCCAGGGTATGACACCGCTGCAGCAACAAGGTAATGCAAGTTATCTTTTGGGCTCTTCAATACAACAAAAATATCTTCCTTAGCCATCTTCGATACAAATATTAATGGATGCTGTTTTAACGGTAAAGTCATGTCCAAAACCTCTTGTGTCAATTCATTCCTAAATATCTTTCCCTGCGTAGCCCAGTCGCCATCTTTTAAAAGGGTGAATAACAAGGGATACCTTTTGACCATATGGTCGCTTACCATTTCCATCAACTCCTTACATGCATCATAACCTTCGGGCAACCAATCATAATTTTCCTTTCCATACTTTAATCTGATCCTTTTCCTCTCTTCAATATAGTGGTGATAGTACTTATCCATATCAAGCCAGTGATTTAAGTCTAATTTGAAAATAGACATAGTCTGATGATATGGCCACCTAAAAGGCCTCCAAGGTCTATCGTCATACGTTTTAACCTCCTCAGGAGTAATCATCAATGGCGTGGGTTCTTGGATTGACTCATTGCTGCCGTAAACTCCTTTATTTGTCTCTACTTTCACCTTGGACGATGATGAAAGCGTTCTTTCTTTATCTCTTATTGGACTCTTGTTACCGACAAAATACTTTTTGATAATAACAATGCCCTGGTTGAAGGATAAAAACAAGACCAAAACTAAACCACTAACAAATACCAACAATTGAATCATTGTAAAATCTTATATTCTATCCAAGATGTTTCTCTATAGAGTAAAGAGAAAACTAAACTAAACTACAAAAAAAAAACAACAACAACAACAACGAAAGATGCTTATATATATAGGCTCAGATAGAAAGAAGGATCCAACAAGGATCCAACAATCAAATCAAGTAAAAATAAAAATACACCCATAATATTTCCTCATACCTTATCTCAAGTGGTGTTGATAAGTGATTAAACTATCCCATTATAAAAAACTCTTTAGTACATTTTCTTTTTTTTTGCAATCAGTGTTGATATGCAGTACTGGAACATGTACACCAAATTAGGTAAAAAATTCCCATATCTTCTTTTAATAGAAGAGGGGGGGAGAAAGAGGGAGGGAAAGGCATTCACCAGGAGAACTACCTTTTAATTCTAGGTTGTGCTGATGGTGACTTGTTCAAACGGTATACGGAATAAGTTACCGTTACCTTGCTCCCCACTGAAAAGATAGAGCGAAGGGAGGGGTTGATGGGTCTTTTTCTTCTTTCCCTTGTACCAATAGTTCTATACATCACTCACTTATTGGTAAGAAAGTCTTTAGGCAACTACCTTTCCAGTGAAAAAGTCTTTTCTATACAACTAGCTTCTTTTTTTTTTTTTTATTGTCATTCAGCTCCAATGGATTGTTTGAATTTGTATATTACTGCGTCCCTATCATAATCATCGACACAAGCTTCAAGCTTTGTGACCAACTGCCCTACTAGCACCTCCAACCAATGCTGTAATTTTTCTTGATCGCTGTAATACTGGATAGTTAAAAATTGGTTAAAATTAATGTCATCGATTATGGAGCCCTCTATTAGTCTGCAACGTTCACTCCTTATCAAATCTTGATAAACATGTTTATACTTTGAATGTACTATTGTTGGCATGTTCATACCGGTTACCTTGTTAATTTTCCTTTTGAATCTCCGGTCATAAAACAATTCAAAAACTGTTTCCCTCACCGAACCAGTTAGTCGCGAGTTTGTCAATATTCGATTCAAATGAAAAGTGTAAATTTCATGACCAAATACGCCATGATTCTTCAATACCTCGCCCACAGGTAAAATGCTGGTCATTCCTATTCTTGTAAAAAATTTATCAGCAATTTGGTTATTTACTAGTAATAGTCTTTTAATTGTTGAGTCAAAATTGACTTGAGGAGGACTCGCATCCCCAGTGAAATCATATTCCCAAAAGTTTCCAGTAAACAACCTTCCCAATCTGAACTCCAATGTGGCGCTGATATAAGAAGTTATTAACGATTTCTCCAAGTCGCCTTGGTAATTCGAGACTTCCCTTAAAATAGCTCTACCAAGCTCTTGGCAAGACTCTTTACTTGCCAAATAACCAATCTTTACAATATTTTGGTATCCGAGTTTGACAAGTAAAATACTCAAAAGATGATTTTTATTAGACAATAGTTTGGCAATCGGTAAAGTGATTTGTTGCTCAACGTTTAAATAAGTCAACAACGACAAAGCTAGTCTATAGTATTGCGACTCGCGTTCTTTTGAAATCTCTTCGCAATTCACCTGACTAAGCTGTCTTTGAATGTTCAAGCTTGGTGCTTTATCAATAGCATAATCAAAAATTTTGTTCCTTTCCAACAATTGTTCAGTTAGCTCAATAAAAAAGTCCTCTATTAAGTGCTGATCGAGCTGGGATGCCACTTCAACAAACCTCCCGAACAAGTGACGGCACCACATTTGCTTTTGCTCTTCAGATAAACAGCCAAATAACTGATTAAACTGTGCAACGGATATTTCTTGTAAAGCTTGAAGAGTACTCTTTGTGGTGTCCTTTGGAAAAAGACTTCTTGTATCTACTATATGTGTTAAAAGACCTGCACTCTTAACCACAAACATTTTGAATGCAGGGCTCATGAAAAACCAAAAAATGGCCTTGATGTGTTTCACTCGCATGTGGCAATTCTTGAAGTTGACCAAATACTCCTCTTTGGCCATTTGCATAAAATAAACAAATGACAAGTTTCCAAAAAGTTCAAAACTTCGAATAATTGCTTTTACCCCACGGCCCTTGTGTTTGCATCTACGACTAAACTGATGGTGAAGATAATATTTATTCAATAGCAAAATTTTGTTGATCAAATTATTATTCACCAACGGTAGGCTGATCTTGTAAGGTGAATATTCTTCTGGGCTTCTGTTCTTGACAACGGGTAAATCAAAGTCAGCGAATTTAATTGTGTTTGTTAAACATATCTTATCAGCAAAGGAAACCTCCATCTCTAAATCTTCATGCACAACTTGTAATACCGGCAACCCATAGTTTTGATAGTCCTGTAGCAAAAGTTTTCCATATGAGGCCATATAATCCCGCGTGTTTAACGTGGTTATCGTGTCTCGGACATCTGACAACGAAATACTTGACTTCAAGCCATGGAGAATATTGTATCTTTTTATATTTTTGTCTATGCTTAAAGTGGCAAACCGTGCAAGCAATGACGTATCGACTATTGGCACTTCTGTCTGCTTCAAAAGCTTTTTGAATTCATGTATAGTCTTTGGAGTTCGCTTCGAAGATGATGATTTGCCTTGAGCAAAGTTTGCCAAACTTGTTACAAAGTGTTTTGACAATTTCCCATTGATTAAAACCGTTGCTCCTAAATATTGAAGAATGATATTCTTATAATGAGCTTCATTTTGTATACTTTTTTGAACAAACATCCTAACTTTAGGAGTAAAAGCCAAGAGTAGCCCCGAAGCATGAAAAATGGATGAGTATTTTAGTACCTTTGGTGTACCAAGTCCGTGTATACCCCAGTAGTGGTTCAACGCAGCTTCACCAATATATGCCAATTTTTTCAAAAGTGAAGCAACTGCTTTAGAGTTGTGCTTTATTTTGATAAATTCGTGCTCAGTTCCTTGCATTTGAAGTTCCTCTATATTACCGCATAGTATAATTGGATTGAATCTCGTTCGCTTATTCAACTTATCAAACTCAAGCAACTCATTGTAAAACTCATCTTCTTTTTCGTACTCCATTCCAGAAGAAAATAGTACATTCTTCACAATGAGTTCGTCAGTGTTGGAAATGGATAATATGGCATTGAGCTGGTCCAAAACACAACTATTTTTTTCAACTATTTTCAGAAATTGACCTTCCGCCTCCACTTTTGCTTCCACTTCGACTTCTTCTTTTGCGTCGGCACTTGAAACGTTTGCTTTCCTTTCTTTAATCAAGGCAATTTGCTCATACTCTCGAGTTTTTGGTTTCAGTTTCAATTTCAAACTAATCAAATGATCAATTCTCTTGTATTGATCGTTATAAATTGGATCTCCCAAACCAGGAAATAATAGGTTAATTGCTACATGAATAGTACTTCTAGATGTATAAGTATTAAGCAGCCGTTCAATATTTCTGCTTCTTAGCGACAACAATCTTTTCAGCTTCAACAAGATAGTACATTGCAGTCTATTCATAAATAGTTTCAATGAAAAAAATAGTTGTACTACAAAAGCAAAATGAGAATAAAAAAGATGAGAGATGAAATGATCAAGAACAAGTTCCTAAAGCCCATGATAGTTTTAGAGCAAAGCCATGAAAGATCCGTAGTAGATCCAATGAGAGTTTCAATACAGATATACTTACTTTACTATTTTTTGGTGTATATTTATAGCATTACACGGTAAACTTTGTCCCTCTTGTTTGAAATTATACTAAAATACATTTTTGTAATGATGAAAAATAATTGTGGATTACACGTAATTGTGAGTGGGAAGGAGTAGGTAGGTAGATGGGTAGATGTATGTGTGGGTGAGTGTGTGTGTGTGAGTGTGGTTGATGTATGAGTTTGTTGTGCATACACAAACTATAATCTTCTACCTCTTCTACCACCTTTTCTTCTAGTAGAATCAGATGGAACTGGTGTAACATCTTCGATTCTTCCAATTCTTAAACCTGATCTTGCCAAGGCTCTCAAAGCAGACTGACCACCTGGACCTGGAGTTTTGGTCTTGGTACCTCCAGTAGCTCTTAATTTGATGTGAACGGCAGTGATACCAACTTCTTTACATTTAGCAGCAACATCTTGTGCAGCCAACATCGCAGCGTATGGAGAAGATTCGTCTCTGTCAGCCTTGACTTTCATACCACCAGTAACTCTGGCAATGGTTTCTTTTCCTGATAAATCAGTGACATGTACAAATGTATCGTTGAATGAGGCAAAGATTCTTGCAACACCAAAAACTTGGGAACGATCTAAATATATGGGTTAGTATAGAAATAAAAGTAGAAATTGAGAATAACTGAGATGATTTGAAATGAATGGGTCTCCTTCCTCCTCGCAAACAAGCATAGCTCCCGCATCCCCCACAAACAAGCATAGTTCCCACAAACAAGCATAGCGCCCGCATCTTTATTAGCCCTCCCGTGTGTTGGCTGCTTTCAGAATAAGGGTCTAGTCCAAGTAAGTTTATCTGTCTGAAATTTAAAACCCACAGACTCGATAAAAGACCCATTCTGGCAGACAAACCCGTAAGTCACTACTGATCATTTAAATTTCAACTATCAAGAAAGATGTTTCCGTTTGGTCTCTATTCCTTCCTATTTCAGGTCCCCAAAGAGCGATTTTCTGTGACTTATCATATAGATTCATTCATTCATTCTCTCATATCTTATGGTAAAAACATACCAGCTGACATATTTGGCGTTTATTTGAGTATTCCTAGTATCTAATGAATGGGAGTCTCCACTAGTATAGATTAAAATTTCACTCACTTTTTTTCAAAGGGCTCTGAGAGATTCGCAGTGGAGCGCACTGAAAAAAAAAATTGGAACAAAATGAAACCGGGAAAAAAGGTGTGTCACGAGATATATATAGTGTATAGGGCTATGACCTACTTTGCGCGAAACTTTACAGACATAACAGATACGATACTTTTATCTTGCAGTAAAGGACAGAGATATAGGGCAGAGATATAGGGCAGAGGGCTAAATGACAGAGGGCTAAATGACAGAGGAGGAGAGAGTTATGATAATCTAATATATGGACAAAATTGAATAGCAGTAATCCAATTAGTTTACCATGATTTGTAGTGATGGATAATGATGTGGTTATTATTACAAATGTATATTATGGCCCTTACTTCTTTCGTCTCCCTTCTTTTAATAAACAAAACCTAAAATCTTACCCGAAACATGCTTTCTTCTGGCTTCTTCGTGATCCATGATACCAGCCGAAGTAGTTAAGATAACGTAACCGAATTGTCTAGCTGGTAATAAGTTATCAGTCCATCTTTCGATATCTCCAATCTTGACGTTGAATCTTGGTGAGATAACACCACATTTGTTCAATCTACCATTTAACTGAACAACAATCTTACCTGATCTGTGGTCATCGATATATTCAAACTCTCCAATATAACCGTGTTTCTGCATAACAGTCAAAAATCTGATAATAACTTTTGATGATGGTCTAAGAAGCACTTGTCTCTTACCGGTTTTTTCGGCATTATTAATGGCATTTAAAGCATCTGCTAAGACTGAAGTTCTAGTCATGTTTAATGTATATACTGGTGTTTATTACTAGTTAACTAGGTCAAAGTAAAATGTGAAAAAAAAAAAAGATTCCTCTAACAAGCTCTCTCTTCTCCTCTCTCTCTCTCTCTCTCTCCCTCTCTTTTTTTTTTTTTCAAATTTTTCAGTCTCCTTCATACAAAGAGAAAAGAAAAGAAAGAAAAAAAAAAAAAAACCTCTTTTTGGCTCTTCATTGGTCACGTGCTTTTTCCTTTTTTTTTTCGCCAGAAGAAAAAAACGTTTTGGAATTTTTCATTTTTTTCCCAAGGTTTGAAAATTTTCTCTCCTTAGTGAAGAGTATAATTTATTGAATCATTAACAATGCCTGTATGTATTTGAGGCCGTGTGTGAGAGGGCAAGAGGGATAGAAGAAGCAGACACTAGCAAGCGAGCGAAGCGAGATATTGTTACCCGAGCGAGCGAAGCGAGATATTGTCACTCGAGCGAGCGAAGCGAGATATTGTCACTCGAGCGAGCGAAGCGAGATATTGTCACTCGAGCGAGCGAAGCGAGATATTGTCACTCGAGCGAGCGAAGCGAGATATTGTCACTCGAGCGAGCGAAGCGAGATATTGTCACTCGACAGTGTCACACTGTTACTAGTCATTGCTGCTCCACTATGAGAGGAGAAGGGAAAAAGAGGGAGGACATGTGTTTGCATGAGGGAGAGTTACATTTACCCCATGTAACTCATTTTCAACACTGTATCAGCGACAATCAGTGTGTTCCATTATCGAGCAAAGCGAGAAACACTAATGAGCAAAGCGAGAAAGTGTTGTAACAAGCTAGCAACTGTTGTTAGTTAGTGCTGCTCGATAGTGTCGATAGTGTCGCTCGATAGTGTCTACAAAATGGTGCTCCACTATCTCGCTCTGCTCGATAGTGTCGATAGTGTCGATAGTGTCAATAGTGTCGATATTCTAATACTAACATCACTTTTAGTCTCAAAAATCATTCAGGACAAAGCAAAAATTGGCTAAAGCTCAAAAACAAAACAGACCATTACCTCAGTGGATCCGTCTTAGAACTGATAACAAAATCAGATACAATGCCAAGAGAAGACACTGGAGAAGAACTAAGTTGGGTATCTAATCTTTTTTTGAAAAGAACAAAGTTGGGTATCTAATCTCGATTCGAGAAGAACTAAGTTGGAAATGTAATCTCCATTTTAGAGGAACTAAGCTGAGTATCTAATCCCCCCTTTTTTTCATCTTGTTTTAAAATTTATCGGTTGTCGTTGCTAAGAGAGCTCTGCTCAGTTGTATAAATTTTTTTTAATAAAGATCAAGCATTTCTTACATTTGATGTAGTAATCTTCAAGGCGACACTATCGAGCAGAGCGAGATAGTGGAGCACACCAGCTGCCACCAACATCATCGACACTATCGAGCACAGCGAGATGTGAAGCGCACCAGCTGTAACCGACATCATCGACACTATCGAGCAGAGCGAGATAGTGGAGCACACCAGCTGCCACCAACATCATCGACACTATCGAGCACAGCGAGATGTGAAGCGCACCAGCTGTAACCGACATCATCGACACTATCGAGCAGAGCGAGATAGTGGAGCACACCAGCTGCCACCAACATCATCGACACTATCGAGCACAGCGAGATGTGAAGCGCACCAGCTGTAACCGACATCATCGACACTATCGAGCAGAGCGAGATAGTGGAGCACACCAGCTGCCACCAACATCATCGCCACTATCTCGCTGTGCTCGATAGTGTGGCACACCAGCTTGAGCACACCAGCTGCCACCGACACTATCAGCCACATATTTTTTAACCTTATTAGAGAAATGTGGCGAGTTGGAGGCCATACTGATGTCCTCTTTAGATTCAACGACACTATCGACACTATCGAGCAGAGCGAGATAGTGGAGCAGTAATCTCGCTTTACTCGATAGTGAAGCAACAGCTTGTAGCTTGTTACAACACTATCTCGCTCTGCTCGATAGTGTTGCTCGATAGTGTTGCTCAATAGTGTTGCTCAATAGTGTTGTTCGATATTATGGCGAGTCTATTTTTTATATCACTAATACAATTCATATTACTTTTGGGTGTGTTGAAAATAGTATAACTTTCAAATTGAATATAGTTTAATATCGATATAGCCATGTTATAGGCAATCACAACCTCTCTATGAAATCTCACTTCTTACACTTCCTCTTCAAAAACCGTCTCGATTGGCTTCTCCATAAACGCAGCATGACCACCAATCCCAACAATACTCAGTCCAATTAACCACATCAAAGTTGAAATGGGACTGGCCAAGAATCCCAAGGGTACAGCAACAATCAATAATCCAGTATACAACTGTGAAGTGTTTACTCTACCAAATGGAGTCACCAAATCTTCACCGCCCAACTTGTTAATACCATATACTCCCAAAATAACAAAAGCCAAAACAAACAATAATAGCAAATTAGTAACCAAAGCATAAACACTCAAAATCATCACAATAGTAATATAGTTGGCTGAGAAATATCCTAAATTATAACTAACTCTTTGTTGGATTTCACCAAAGTTGCTTGGTTTAGAAATGCGGCGAAAGTCAAAAAATTCCTGTGGTGAACGCAATTTGGAAACAGTTTGGTGGACTGAAGCAAACTCAGACTTGAGCCTCTCAATACTGAATCGTTCGGTGACATTGCTGAATTGCTATAGAACAAGAAGAAACAACATGTTAGTATAAAAAAAACAAAAAGAAACAGACTAGACAAATCTAGTGTCAAAAAAGGAGGAGGGCAAAATGGTGAAATATCGGGTACTTACTGCCAAGTTCAAATATTGCGACATTGTAAACAGGGGGGGGGGGGGGGGGGGG